>NC_046225.1:45242093-45542746 GCF_009819885.2 Catharus ustulatus
CTGGCCAATATCTTTTTTCCTTAAAAGACAGTATAGTTCTACATGGATCAAAATCAAGATGTAGTCTATTTATGTGGTGTATTTAGCATCCTACTGTTGAAAATAGATTGTGCCAAATTTCATTGAGTTTTTGTTCTGCTGTATTGAGGTACCTTACTTAGATTCTCATTGCTTTCTTTCTTTTGATGCCACAAACTATAATTAAAATAAATTAGATACTTGGACACAGAAGAATAGAAGCTCAGAGTGAAAACTGAGTGATGATTATTTTTTTCTTCAAATGTGGCATAGTTTTTGGAAGATCTTCAGGAAAATATTTTCCTTGATGGATTATGTCTTGTCCTCACCATCAGAATACTTTGACTCAAAGTGATGCTTTAATTCAGGGATGAAGAACTGTGGAGTGAGCCATCATCTGTGGTGATGCTGGGAGTACTAGGCAGTGGCACCACTTAGGTGTCTGTCTCCTCCCCAACAGCGGAAATCAAATGCTTTCTGTTTCTGAGCCCTCACCATTAAATACATGAACTTCTCCTAGGGGTTTGAAAACTTCACTCCCAACACAATCTTGGAAAATTCATGCTTCACAGGATGGATTTGGATTTGCAATGGGCTTTATGACAGCTTCTCTTTTTAAATTAAAGCAAGACATTGGTGAAATTTGACCCAGTTCCATTTCTTAAATATATGTGTTTCTCAAAAGTTAAGTTTGACAGCAATGTAGTCCTTCTTTTCAAAAGATGCATGTTTTACACGGCAGATACCTGGAGAAGGGATAATTCCAAGGCTGAGCAGTCAATGAAGCTTAAGAGACTATAATTACTATACATTTAAAATGTATCTTATTTTGCAGTTTGTGAGCTGAAATCACCTTCAATGAGCGACTTTCTCTGGGGCCTAGAAAATTCTGGCTGGCTGAAGCACATCAAAGCCATTATGGATGCTGGCATTTTTATTGCAAAGGTAAAGTGCATAAAATGAGAAAAAAATTAGGAGTAACCAGATACAAAAATAAGAAAATAAGGACTGAATTCTCTGCATGTGGGTAACTTCTGTTATCTCTCCTGTTATACCTGAAAAAAGCCCATCTTGCAGTACTTTGTGTATGAGGAGAGACGATTCTTAGGTGCTGTTGTGTCGGTATTTTTCTAAAATAGTAAAAACAAAGCTTGTGTTCTTTTATACTGTTGGCTCTACTAGCCTGTGTCTTGCCGTGTCAGAGATTTAAATGTCCTTACTTTACTCCCCAACAGTGATTGTTACTGTTTCTTTCCCTGTTTGCGCTGCCTCCTCCACTGGTTTCTGAACATTTTCTTTGTGGAAGGGGTAGTGGTAATATATATGTATAGCTACATGCAATGTATAAGACATTATATTTTATACAATATATAGCTACTGTGTTATGCCGAGTTATCAGGCAACCAACCAAATTCACCTCTTGAACCAACTCCTGTGTGTTACCATGGCCAACCTCTCTGGCAGCTTCTACTTTTATATACTTCAGAACTCTTCCAAAAAACAGTTTTGGTTTCAACAGAGTATTTCCCCTACTCCCCCTCAAAGTAATGTAGACATTTGTAATCTGCCAGCAGTAGCTTTAATTTTGTTACCCACTGCCTTGCATTCTGCCTTCTACTGCTTCAATTCTTATTTCTGAGATTCTTATTGGCCATTTTCTTTACATGACCTACTGCACACAACTATACAGATAAAACTTCATGGGTTGCCCTCCTCACTAACTGCTGTTTCATTTCTTCTTCCTTCTCAGTAGGCAATTGCAGTTTCTTACCTGAACAGCAACTATGCTGTTATAAATACACGTATTATTACTCCCAGTTCTACTACTTTTCATTAGCTCATAGAAATAAGGTCATTTACATTAATATTGCCAGTTTTTCCCCAGTGCCTAGTCTTATTATACTTTGTGCGTATGCCTGCTAGCCTAGTGCTTTCTCAGACATGCATTTTAACCCATTCTTATGTGTACAGTTCTCAGTTCTTGGTCTTCTGCCCACAGGGTTCTATTTCGGTAGAATTTACTTGTCTCTTGAGATAAACATAGATAATTTATTATTATCCCTCATTCCCTATTAAGCCCAAATTTAACCTAAATGTTGTTTGTTCTTTTCCTAACAGTGTTTTTCCTAACCTACTTTATTTTCCACTTCTTAAATTTAATACTCTTTAGAAATGACAAAGGCCATAACCCTTAGAATTAAAAAAACCCCCGCCAATCCTCAAGTTCTATAAATAATACACCAGACTCTGGAGAACTCAGTACAATTTCTTCTTTATGTGTTTATGAATAGAAGGGATTCCTCTCTCCCTGGTTATTACATTAAAGATACTGATAAAAATCTTGCTTATTAGATATGGAAGTTTCCCACTACCACAGGCTTCCCCACAAGTCTTTACAGCATGTCATCAGTGCAATGCAGTGTGCTGCGATAATGTCCAGGCTAGTGATGACACTGGGAGCAAACACTGCCCTTAACGACATTACCATCAAGATGAAAAATTAAGAGCCATATTGCAAGCATAGTTATTCTTTTACTGGCATGTAAGTGGCATGAGATTTTTGGAGCATCTGTGTCTGCTGTAGGTGGTTGTCTGCTCTGACAGATTGATGTATTTTAACTGGAAGGAATCCCACATCTTCCCATAGTGGAGCATAAACAGGGAATTCTCAAGCACCATCTTGCATGGCCTGGAGTGAATGAAAACTTTTCAAATTAGAGGAATAACACTGATTTTCAAATGAGACTTATAACACTCTATTTAAGAACTCTGTGGTAGAGTTACAAATGAGCTTTCCCCGTTCACAAATTATTACTCTCTATATGGCCCTTGTTTCACTGTTTCTCTCTTACCATTGTCTTCCTCCCTGCTTGTGAACTTTCTGACTTTTTCTGTATCCTTAGGCTGTGGCTGAGGAAGGTGTGAGTGTGCTTGTTCACTGCTCTGATGGCTGGGATAGGACAGCCCAGGTTTGCTCTGTAGCAAGCCTTCTATTGGATCCATATTACAGAACTATGAAGGGATTCATGGTAAGCGGGTTCTTTCACAGAGCAAATGAAGTAGTATGGCCTCACTTAAGATGAATATAATTGTTTTTATTAGGAAATAAACTGTCCTTAAATATACCCTTATTTTGTTTTGTTTTTTAAGTAGGAAGGAAGGGTTCTATATGTTCATGTAAAAGTCTCCCAATTTCTCTACGAAACATTATTCAAGGTGGGGTTCACCTATATTTGATTTTTTTCCCCTAACTGACCAGGAAACTTTCTCACAGCCCAAAGAGCTTCTCAAAGAGCTTTTGTGCAAGCAAGAATTTGTATTCATTTGCAGTGAACATTTTAATTTTGAGTGTCAGAAGTGTGTCTTTTCTAGACATTTGATTGCAATGAGCAGCTATATGGGAAAATCTAGCTGGAAATGACCTGGAAAAAACCAGGTCAATTAGCAGTAGTAAAGCATGTAGAAATGGTTATCGAGTTACTGGTCACATGTTCAAAAGATTTTTGAGACATTTATAAGTTCTATTTTAGAGAGCAATGAAACAAGATATTTGAAGTTGTGTTGAAATACTGGCACCCTCTCTGCTTCCCTGAGCTGGCAAGCAGTGCTCATCACTCATTTTTCTACTAATTCTGAAAAATATTTAGGATTCTAACATTGCTTGCTCACATCCTTCTTGCTTGCCACTTTTCTGCTTATTCTAAGAATTAACAGGGATTCCAATGCTGCTTGCTTACACCACCCTTCTGCCTGCTTCAACATGTCAGCTCAACTCCACAATGTTGAATGCAATATTCTCATTTTAGGTGTTAATTGAAAAAGACTGGGTTTCCTTTGGTCACAAATTTAACCACAGGTAAGGCACTGCTAAGGTTTTCCTCTCTATATATGCATATGTTTATGTAGTCTGTGTCTGTTGCATTCCAATTCTACTTCTTTGCTGCCTTACAAAAGATAGCAACAGAATGCCCCAGGAAACTGCCATACCCTTTTCTCCAACTGTATAATTTAGCTGCCTGGAAAAGTCACAGTGAAATATTTCTATATATGCACTCCAAGACTACTACCATGTGAGTAGTGTGTATTTGGCTTGCAAAATCCCTTTGGACTCCAGCAGCTCTTCTAGTACTGCCAAGGCCCTCCACATAAGTCCCTGTTCATCAAAGGGACTTCTACATCTTCCAAAGCAATACTTAATCTTAGGCTTGTCTGTGAGTTATCTACTACATAAAATATACTCTTCTGTTACATTCTGTTTTTAAAAAATCAACAAGATCTGCTTAGAAATGTCAGGCAAAGTGGAAAGTCATTTAACAGTTAGACAAGTTATTTTGAGCATCGATCCAATGTACAGTAATTTCACGATTATAAGCCGCACCATTTTGACTAAAATTTTGGTCCGAACCCAAAGTGCGGCTTATAATCAGGTGCGGCTTATATATGGACAATGAACAAAAAGTTGCTGTTTTAGTTTGGAGGACAGGTGTCTGCTGAGAAAGGCAGGAACTTCTCTTTGAAATGGAGAATGTAAACCCCCTCCCTCCAAATTATAATTTTGAAATCAAGAGGTTTTCAGGTAAAAAATATGAGAATTAGGAATAACATTTCTTTTCTAGGGAAATTGAAATAGAGATACAGTACTACAAAGAAACAAACTCCAAACCCTGACAAAGTCAGAGTACAACCTGACACCCCGTCAGGCAGGGTGTTGGTAGCAGTCCCATTAAATGGTGGTTGCAGTCATCCTGCAGTGACAGATGTGATTCAGTTGAAGTAGTGCTCCTGTAGAAGGTGCAGTTTCCCTCCGGAGGTTCAGTGGTGATGTGCAGAAATCCGGTTTTCCTCTAGAGTCCAGTGGAGAAAGGGGCTACCTTAGAGTCCCAAAACCTCTGTTTTTATTTTGGTAAGAAATGTTGGGCTCTTCCCCCTGGCTGGAGCAACTTCCAATGGGATGAAGTAATTTTATCAGTCACACAGTGGGACTCAATGGACATTAGCAGAAAATGACTCGCTGGAGGAAGGATGGGTTGTGAAAAGATAAAGAACAATGCCCCGCCTGGTTTCAATGGATGGCCCATTAACAGAATATCTGCCATTGAGATAAGGATCACTGCCCCCACCCTCAACAGATGGTGATAGGATACCTTTGATCACACTCTGTATTGTAACATGTGGCTTATACTCAGAGCGGGTTATAATAGTGAAATTACTGTAAATGCTATGATGCAATGAAAATGTTTGAAGACTTAATATATTTAAACATGGATATATTTTCACATTTTTTTTCTTTCATGACTTTTATTTTCTGTAAAAATTACAAATGCAATTTTTGTATTGGGGGTTAATTACATTATATTGCTTGATTTGAATATAAATTTGTTATCTGTCCATCTTCACAGAACCTGTGAAATTCCAGTAGGAATTACTACATTTAATATGATACTGTCAGTTGTTTATGATTATCAGTGGTAAAAGGTATTATGAAATGCAATAACCACTGATAGCTTTGGTTTGCTGTGCAATATTGCTGTATTTTCTTTGATGGTAATAGATGTTTCAATTTTAGATGTTTATTAAATTCTACTCTGTTGGCATGCATACATATAAATGCACATACATCCCCCTACCACCCCCACTTCCAGAATAATTGATTGAAAATGCTTCTTCCTATTCTGTAAACTTACAAAATACTTTTTATTTCTACATGTTATTTATTTTCAGGCTCCTTTTCTTCATTCCAAGTGGTTCCAAGAGGCATATTTATACACAGAGACTTTCATGTTCACTTGACAGTCACAGTAGCATGTAAACATTTCCCCCTTCCTAGAAATTTCACCAAGAGAGGGCAGCTTTAACCTGTTTTCTGCTGAGGTTATAATGTACCTCTTCTGCGCAGTTTTTTGGTTTGGGGAATAATCTACTATTAAGAGACTGTCTTAAGACACACGTTCGTCATTAAGTCATTGCAGCCATTCTTCTGATAACATATGTTACTGGGGTACAATTTATGCCAATAGCATTAAAACATGGCTATGCAGCAGCCAGTTTTTTGTAGCTATAATGTAACATGACACCCAATAAAAGAGGCTTTTTCATTTTGCCTCCCTTCTACCTCATGATTCTTGCATCATTTTTGTAAGTAAAAATATAGTAGTAGTTGAGATTTTAGAAATGAATGCCTATGATGTAACTTGCACACTAAAAGTGAGGGGTTTGTTTTCCTTAGAGTTAATTCAGTTTTCTTACAGGAATTCAAGTTATAATTGGATGTATCTTGTTTCGTTTCAGGTATGGCAATTTAGATGGCGATCCAAAGGAGATATCGCCTGTTATTGATCAGTTCATTGAATGTGTTTGGCAGCTAATGGAACAGTTTCCTTGTGCCTTTGAATTCAATGAAAGATTCCTCATCCACATACAGCATCACATCTATTCTTGCCAGTTTGGGAATTTCCTGTGTAACAGTCAGAAGGAGCGAAGAGAGCTAAAGTACGAAAATGTTTTCTTCAGTAGCATATTTAGTGGTAATCGTGTACTGAGCAGTCAGATATTCTCCAGTTTGCATGTATGTGTTTCGTAAGGCACGGGGTGTCTGTTGTCTTCTTGCAACACAGATTAATACCAAAAAAAGTTGATCCTCTGCAGAACAGCTCTGCTGGGAGCATAATCCATGGTGTGCATGACAGGGATTAGTGAAAATTGACAAGAGCATTATGCCTTCAGCCATGTGGGCCTGCCTTTACTGCAGCCCTGACAAAATACAAGGCAAGGCGGCCCTGTAACTCCAGTATAAAATGATAGTAACTCTAGTTAAATTCTCATTTTAAGAGTTACTGCTCCTCTGCATTTTAACCTCTCTTTGGATATCATGTCAGGACATTTTAGTACTGGTCTCTTAGGTACTTCCTTATGAACAGCCTTTTTGTCTGGTAGCCCTCCAGAGGACCCAGTCAGCAGACTGTCCTTCTGCTGTCCAGCCCCAGAGTAATTATGAATTAATCTATCTGCCCTGAGGCCCAAACAAAGACAGTGTCATCATTCCTGGCAGCGCTCATGTTTGTATCTGCTTCCCAGTGCCCTGGGTCCTCGATACATGATGATATCCATTGCTTTTCTCAAGCAGCCTGATCATGGTCAGCAATAGCAATGAGAGGAAGGTGCTGTTTACTGCTGGCTGATGCCCTTTGGTCCCTTTAACTGTTCAAATGCAGAGCAGCCACAGTGCCACAGTCCATTTAAATCAAAACCTTCACAGATCACCACATCCCAAGATCTAACAGTGTAAGAAATTGCAGTTCAGTGGGTTAGGAGTGCTTTTAAATGTGGGGATCCCTTTGGTGCAGAGATCAGTCCAAAAGCTCACTTTATGGAAATGATCCTCTCCACCTCACAAAGGAACCAGTCTCTCTACCTACTCTCTCTAGCTGTTTTATTTATGGGAAATGGATCAGATTTTTCTTTTAGTGACCAACAAGGGAATATGGGTCTCTGTTTCTCTACGCTTGTAACTTAAGTCTAATTCTGTTAAGAAAACTGATTGTAAACTGGAAGTATGGAGGACAAGAATGCTGCATCTAAGCTTTAGCTATTCCTGAATCATAATAAAGGCTTAAATATATACTTATTTAATGCATTGTTTTTCAGAATCAAAGAACGAACATATTCATTGTGGGCTCACTTGTGGAAAAATCGTGCCGATTACCTGAATCCTTTATACAGGTCAGACCACAGCCAAACTCAAGGGACCCTGCACCCACAGATAGCTCCATGCAACTTCTTGTACAAGTAGGTAGTATCACTTGCTGCTGGGAATTGTAGCATGAGTTAGTATAAAACAGAATGCCTTTGTGCTGTATATAAGTATTTCTTGTTCTGTAAGGCCGTTCATAGAGAGAAAATTTAGTCTCAGATACAATATGTTTGTTCCTAGTGTGCTCATAATCAGCCAACACCTCTGCACCATTCCACAACAGAGTATTAGTCAGAAAAGAAGCTTAAGATTAAAGCTATGTTGATAGATGTGTGTCCTAATTTCATGGTTACTCACTTCTTCCACTGAGAAATGCCTGTTTCAGTCCTGTTCTCATCTGTTGTTTCTAAATTTACAGTTGCTTTAACTTCTTCCATTCCAAGATTTTGTGATGTTAGTTTGGATCAATTGCTGTCAAAAGTAAAAAGGACCTTTTCAAGAAAACGTATGATTTCATTGCTAAAATAAGTATTTTGTAAAAAACCCCCAGAACTTCCCAATGTTGTTATATCAAGTAAAATGAAGTTTTCCCTGATATTTTTCAAAATACAACAAAATGCCATCACTTTAGAAATATTACTATTGATATTCTGAGTTAATTAATTCTGTCATTAGTCTAAAAAAAACTTTGGGAGAACTTCAATAGAAATTCATTAAAACTGTCTTTTAAGTAAAACTGATCAGTTTGTTTTCCAGTTGCAAGCAATAGCACCTGTTAAAAAGTCAATAAAATCCTAAATGACAGAAATGGAATTCTTTCATGTTGACTATATCAGGACACATACATGAAAACAATTTAAAAATAGTCATTAATCATATTCTTTGGGATAGGGGGATTTATAAATGAAGTACTGATACAGCAGATCCTCCAATGGATAAGTAATCCTGTTGATTTTAATCGAATTACTTGGGTGCGTAAAGATTTCCAAGCATGAGCGGAATGTGATTTAAATAGCATTGGGATAGGAATAATAAGCCACCAAGCAGCATGCACGTGCTCCAAAAATATCTGTCAGCTACTTGTCCAGACGGCTGCAGCTGACAGCAGGGCTTGGCTACTTAACCTGTCTGCTGAACTAGTTACAGACTCAAGGCCTTCCTGTGGCCCTATTGCCAGCAAGGCAGGAGGAGCGCCAGACTAATACAGAATTTCCAAGTTGAGTTCATGGGAAGCTGAACAACAACTGAGAACTAGGAATATGAAAAACTGTCTTTACCATTGGCTATTTATAGGGACCATTGCTCTAAAGCCCACAGTGTAGAACAAGAAAATAATACCAAAAAAAGCCTGTGAAATTTTGTATTCAGTGAACCTTTCTCAGTTGTGATCTAAACTACATTCACCTTTCTTTCTATTGTGTATCAGAATTAGTTTGAGCTGCCTATGTCCAGATGCCTATGAGTTGCACCTTCAGGATGGAAGAACCTTGCTAAATAGTCTATGAACTTAGTGTAAGCACCCTAATGATGAGTAAGCATGGAAAGACCATTTAGGACAATATGTGTCTGGGGTTGGAAAAAAAAGTGTGTGCATTTAAGTCTCATGAGGCTGCTTCACCAAATGGGAAAATTCATGACCTTTCGATCAATTCCAGGTTCTGGAGTGGTATGTACAACCGCTTTGAAAAGGGGCTGCATCCTCGACAGTCAGTTACTGATTATCTGATGGCAGTGAAGGAAGAAACTCTTCAGCTGGAAGAAGAGCTGGAAGCCTTACAAGAGGTAATAAACAGCTCAGCTTAAGACCCCAGACTTGGTAACTGATGATAAATGAAACCTAGCTCCACATGCTGCAGAGTCCCCTACACACTACATCCTTTTCTAGAAGGAGGATGTTCAGCTATCTTCTTTGTTCTCAGATAAGTTATTGTGAATGTTTTGCATTTAAGAAACAAAAGAGGACTTTTTTGCTTTAAGGATCAAATTTTACCTGTGTTGGTGCACAAGTACTACTGAAAGTAAGTTTAATCCCTCCTAACTCAGAGGGAATTGTAGCTCAGAAGGATGCTGTAATTCAGCACTGTTTTGTGACAAATTGTGTACTTCCTGTACTTGTATAAATGCATATAGTTTTAAAGGGTGGGTTGGGCCCTGAAAGTTTATTTAAAAAGAGCAAGGACATGTAAGAGGATTTCTGGGCCCTAAATGTGTCCCTGTTTCCTTTATTTCAGAGATTGGCAAATCTTCAGAAATCACAATCAGGTAATAATAAAGTCAAGAGCAGGCAACAAGACCGAAGCAAACAGTTTGGACTGTATAGTTCCAATAACAGCTTAGCTAACACTCCCCAAGAGTACAGCAATGATCTGAAATCATTCCCATCCCGGAGCCCTTCTCAAGGGGATGAAGATTCTGCCCTGATTTTGACACAGGACAACCTGAAAAGCTCTGATCCTGACCTCTCAGCCAACAGTGATCAGGAGTCTGGTGTGGAGGACTTAAGCTGTAGGTCCCCAAGCGGGGGTGGCTGCTTGCCTAGTGAAGACAGTGGCAAAGACTCTGATGAGGCTGTATTTCTGGCAGGCTGAAATACCTTCATGGCAGCAAGGATCCAGATGATGCAAAGTATTACACAGTCTGGAATGACATCTTTTCACCAGATGAAGAATGGAAGTGGTCTGTGGCCTAAAGAAATAATCCAAAGAAAGGGAACTGTGCAATTGTGTAAGTAAAGATACAAGCAGAACAAGTTATTACTAGTTTTAAGACACAACACTAAAGAAAGCTAACATCTGCTGTTACATTCATTAAGCCAATATGGTGGTTGTTTTACCAATGCTGTACATAATTATTCCTTACTTTGTACATTTCCATAATTATTTATTGGATGGGATAATACTTCTTTTCCTAACATGCGAAATTCCAACATATTCTCTTCCGCAAGGCTGAAGATGTGTTACTGTTAGCAGTCAAAACTTATTTTTGTAGAGCTCATTTGCCTTCAGACATATTATGTATACTCTTCTTTTTTCTTCACAAGAGGTTCGAACAATTATTTTGTATATTCTCCTACTAAAATCCTTTACAGCAAAGTAAAACTAACAAACGGACAGCCTGGCTTAGGGGAAAAATGAAGCTTTGATCCTGAAAAAAAATCCATTAATAAGCAGTTTGCTGCTGCTGCATCTGAATGCATTCCATTTGTACTCAATTCTCAACCAATGCTGAAAGTTCAGTGGTTTCTGTGACCAAAACTTCAAGGAATATAATAATGCTCACACATCCTTTGTGCTAAAACAGCCCTTTGTAACAAAATGTACGAGGCAGTTTACTCTTGCGTCTTTATGTTTTGTTAACAAGTTTGTTTATATCTTACTCTTGTTCCAAACCACCTACACGAGATATAAAGGTAAAATTTTAAAGGTGATAAAATCCCCAATGCTTCAATATATTTTCCTACTTGAAAATGTTTTATTGGATTGGGAGTGAGGTACATACACAGTGGATAGAATAGCAAATATCAAATCACTTACAGAAATTGCTTATGAAAACATCACTCTGAATTAGTAAGTAAATGAAAGCCATACCCATAAAGGTACTGTTATAGAGAATATTTCTTCCAAATTTTCTTCTTCAAAATAAACTAATCATAACCAACTGGTGTTTTTTATCCTCACAGAAGATTTCCCTCTTAGTATTTGCCAACCTGAAAAGAGCATGGCAATACTAATTTAAGAAAAGGACTGATTCACCGTTCACCAAAAAGTTTAATCTAATTTAAGAATTCTGATATTTTTAAGAATAGGAGTAATAGTTTTCATAATAAGCAGTTCAGAAGTAAACAACTAAAAAATGTTCAAAATGTGCAACGTCTTGAAACTTACTAAAAAGGTGGCCAGGCACATTAGGCTGCAAATATTTCAAGTTGTTTGTTTGTTTTTTTTTTTTTTTTTTTTTTTTTAGTTTTATTTAAAGCCAGCAGTTAAAAATATAATTAATATGGCTGCTTTTACCTGCTTAGAGACAGTGCAGAATTGAACTCTAGTAGAGCAAAGTGGTAGTAATGTAAGTTTACTTTGATTGCATTTCCCACTACTTCAAGTATAGATCTACAGAAAGAACTGTATTATATAAATATACCTCAATTTAGCATCATTAGATTTTTATTATTCAGTCTGCTTTTCTGGAATGGCTTTTCATTCTGTTCTGTGAACATGTTATTAAAAGTGACTAGGTGAACTTCAGTATTGTTACTATCCTCTGAAGGGAGTTGCCGTCTTTGAACAACCTCTGAAACCTTAACTGCAAGCTTTATCTTAATGTTATATTGGAAAGGCCAGCTCCTCAGTTTGATAAATTGCTATAGTTCAATTAAAAAAAAACCCCAATAAATTATATTCTGTTCAGAATCTAGCCTTCTGGTTTTTAATCTTTACGAATTTTTATAAATTAAAGCCCTGATTTTAATGCACTTTTTAGAAGTATTTCATATTTTGAACATAGCCTGTAACCTATATGGCATTAAGGGAAACTTTGAATGGGTTTTCTCCAACTAAAGAATCATGCCGCAAAGTTAGCAACGAAAACAAAACGCACAAATATTCTGCCACAAAATCAGTTTGAAAATGGGCAATGTTATTGTACATCTTTAAAATATAAAATTGTATATGATGATATTGTGTTCAACTAGACATGTCTAGAAATAAAGGCAGAAGAGCAAGATATGCAAATTCAAAGCATGGTCTTTGTGCTGCTTATGCAACTCCTTGTAACTGGCTCTACAACTAAAATATCGAGATTTTCTTTATTGAGCCTTCATTTAGCAGCCCTCTGTTATGTGAGTTTTAGTCCTTGGAATTTTGCATTAATTACTACTGCTTTCATTGTACTATATGTATTTGTGGCATTATCAGAGAAACACCTCCAAATAAACACTCAGGTGTTATGAAATGTTATTTCACACCAGAGAATGTAACAAAGGATTCCTTTCCTGATTTTTGTAATAGAGTTCTTCATTTACTCAAGAGTCACTTTGTCACTGAGATCAAGGGATTCTTGTATCTTCCCTACCCCTATACTTGAATCCAGTATTTGCAGCTGTGGAAGAATCTACAAGTGTTTAACTAAAAAACCTGAGACTCTCATCAATTGTGTTAATTATATGGGAGCATGCTATACCCCTGTATTTCTTTTCTTTAAGGAAATGGAAAAAAAAGGATAAGAAGAATTCTCTATTAACTTTTAAAATGGTTTTCTTGTAGCCTTGCTGCAAATCTTTGCAAATTTGGCCCACTGCAATTTCAAATAGGACACAGATGAATGTAACTAAACTGCTGAAAGGCCTCACTAGGTTTAGGCTGCTGTTTAGTATCAAAATGTGCCTCTAAGGGACACTGACGGCAATGGGATCAAAAGCTGAAGCCTTCTTTACAGAAGATTACCATCTGAAGCAGAGAAGGAAAACTATTTGCCAGACGTTTTTATTGGTAACTATATAAGAAACAAATGTGGTAACTGGCAATGGATTCTAAAAAGCTGAGAAATAAAATTAATCAGTATCATTAAAAATAAAAAAGCAGAAACAGAAAATAAAAGGAGGAAGGCAGGGAAGGAAAGCTCTTTATATAATCAGCAAGTAAGGCAGGGAGCCACGTTCTTTGAAGACAGGGAATCAGTTCACAGCATGAAAGATGTTTAATGAAATGAACCAACAATTAAATCGCAGTAACAAAGTCGAGATAGCCTTTGCAGTGAAGGCAAGAATGTCATCATTGTTGACCAGCTAACTTAATGCTTTTATGTGAACACTGCCCTGACCTGCACACAAGAGCTCTCAAGTAGATCACAAACACAGCCAAGGCTGGGGGCTGCTTCTGGGTGCAGGCTGAAGGCTGAGTGCATCTTGTAGGCTGGCTGGTCACCTTTTACACCTTTATACTACAGAGACAGTGACTGAAAAATTCTCCAAGGACAGGTAAGTCGCTGACAATTCATTTGGGAAGGGAGGAATGTGTGTTAGGTGAGTCAGCTTAGGTCAACTTATGGCACTACTAAGACACATGAAAAATATGCCAAAGATACAGAGCCAAGTGTACTGCAAACCCTGAATTCAGAGAGCTGCCAGAGTGTGGTGACAAGAAGATAAAATAAACATTCAAATTTACTTATATTATTTAAATTGCCAGTAAAGCACCTGAAACCAGCAAATCAAATAATGTTAAATGTTAAAATAAAATGTTCTAGTCTTTTGATACAATTCAATCTGTAAAGAAGCTAATGAAAAAACCTTATAGGTCCACCAGAAATAAAAACTGAATTCAGGCAAGGGACTAAATCTGTTGCTAAGGTTATTCAGATGAATTTATTTCCTTTCTGAAGACTAAAGAACACAGTTCTTTATGTTGAGGTATTCCCTTATTATTGAAATATAGGCTCCCTTTATAGCTTATTACTCATAGAAATGTGCTGTTAGCAGGTATCTGACCAAAACATGGCATTCTCAAAAGCCAGATATGCAATAGGTTTTTAAAGCCCATTTTAGTGAAGGTAGCTCCAAGAACTACTGCTGTTGAACAGGAAAAGCTCAAATCACTGCACATGAAGATAAAAAGTTTGTCCTTCAGTATTGTACTGCATACACTTTCAACACAATTCTGTATTCACTCAAGAAGTCCTGCAATGCCCAACTGTATCTGTTAGACAACTACAAGATATATTAAAATCCTAAAACTTTTATTGTAAGTTTAACATTACAGTATTTAACGTTCAGAATAATTAAGGCTGTGATACCTGACTTTGTTGCCAGAGTTTTAACTGAATTTTACCTGAAGGTCTCTTAAATCTCTATTTTATAAAAATTTATTCTAGTATTTGAACAGAGTAGCTAGAACTTTGACATGTATAAAACTGTGAGATTTCTAGCTTCCACATTTGACCCAGGTCCTAAGAGGCAAAGCTGCCAGAGTATGTAAACAGCAAACAATAGAATTATAATACATAATGCTTAGAAGTGACTTAATCATAGTCTCTTGTTTGGAGTGGTGGTTGACATAGTGCCTCCTAAGCAAGTTCACTAATGACACAAAGGCAGGAGGAGCAGCCAATACCCCAGAATGTTCTGTAGCCCTTTAGATGGATCTCGCTGGAGTGGAGGGATGGGCAGAGAGGAACCTTCTGAAATTCAACAAAGGCAAATGCAGGGCCCTGCACCTGGGGAAGAATAGTTCTGGGTTCCTCAGAACAAGGAAGACATGGAGCTCCTGGAGTGGGTCCAGCAGAGGACAAGAAAGATGAGTGGAACACCTCACTTACGAGAATAAGCTGAGGGAGCTGGGCCTGTTTAGACTGGCGAAGACTGAGAGGGAACCCCATCAGTGTCTGTAAGTATCTGAAGAGTGTCAAGCGGATGTAACCAGGCTTTTCTTGGTGGTGTTGAACACTATCACAAGAGGCAAATGACAGAAACTGATGCCCAGGAGGTTCCAGCTGATTACGAGGAAGTTCTTTACTTAGTGTGCGTGACTGAGCACCATAACAGTTGCCCAGAGAGGCTGTGGAGTCTCCCATAGTGGAGATATTCAAGAACCATCTGGACACAATCCTGTCCCATGTGCTCTAGGAGCAGGGAGGTTTGACCAAATGACCCAGGTGTGAACCTTTCCAACCTGACCCATTCTGTGATTTAGCAGTAAGATCAGGTATTAAAATTAGGCAAACTCTGGACTCAATTAGCAATTAAAACACAGAATGTACATTCCCCCCAAACTACTGAAACATCAGAGCCAAGCCATCTCCTTACTCTTGTGTTTCTTGTTCAATGAGTTGACTTCCCCACAGTAGAACACCTGAGTGTGCAGAACACATTGTGCAAGGTTCCCAAGAAACAAGTCAATATACATAGCCTGTTATTCCAGATTGCTTACAAGTTCACTTGACATATTTCAAAAATCTTTAGAATATTCATCTAAAAGCAGTTGCCATTCTCTCACGATTTATGGAAAACTGGATTTACACCTACACTCCATATTTTGGCAAAAATTGAGGTAAAGAACGTGTTTAACAGTAAGTTACCAGCATGTTAGAAGCAAAAAACCCCAGCTCTGATAAGAGTGTTATCAGTGTTCTACCTAGTCTTCTGGTGAAAGTAGACCAGGGAAGGTAAAACCAGTGTAGGACTAAAAGAAAAGAAAAACAGAACAACAAAAAAAACCCCTCAAAACCCACCCCAACCAGCAGCAGGTTGGCCCTTAAAGACCAGAAACAGGCTGGACATTCTTGGATGTGACAGCATTCCTGCAGCTAATCTGGTATGCATCATCATTGAATACAGAGACTTCTGTGCTTCTTTTCTAGAAGATGGGTTTGTGACTGCAGAAGGGTCTAAAAATAAGGGAAAAAATCCAGAGTAGTAACAACAATATCAGAGAATAGAAAGGGAGAAAAGAGAACTCAACTTTCAAATCCCTGAACTAACACTGAACTTGAATTGAACAGTGACATTTTTTGTATATTCTACTCCCCTACCATCTGAAAGACTCCATGGAATTTGAATTTGCTCACAAAAGTAACATAAGAACAAAAGCTAAAGTGTTCAGAACTTGTACTAGCAAATCCCCTGAAGGTGACCCAGCTAAAGTATTCAGTGACAGCAGAGCATCATAATACCTGGCAGATGAGAACAGAAGCCTGTCCTCCCATGCTGTTACAAAATATGTAAAGAAGATACTAGCCCAATAGAGCAAGAACACCACATGTCTGGTCATCCATGCCTTTCTCTGTTTACAAAAAACAACAACAAAAAAACAGCCCAGAATTGTGTGTAGTCTTGAGTGTTAACTAGATCCTCAGTAAGAGATCAGAAATAACTCAGCACAAAAATAGGTGGGATTTTGCCAAGAATGTAACAGTGATGACTTACATCTAACTCTTTTCCAGAGCTACTCAGACACATCCTCACACTTGGATGCTTACATAATCTAAGGCTTTAGTCAGCACATTAGCAGGAGTGCTATGTCAATATACAACCAACACATTTTTTTGAATAAGATTCTCTAAAATTATTGCTTAATCACTCCACTTATAAATTGTTGATTTTTTTCGATTTGGACCATATATCTGTTTTCTTGTGACATCTAATCTCAGAATTTGGATCCATCTTTAAAATAAGTCCTATAAAATACCAGTGAATAGTTTACTCACCCTGAAAAGCAACAGCTTAGGACAACCACACAACTGTAACAAACGGCAGGGCTGAGACTGAAGACCCATTAGCCTGTGGAACTGACTTCTCGCACTTATGTGATTCTCCATACTCACTCTTCTTCATTCAGAAGTATCACATTTTGCAGGAAGACTATGAAGTTTAGGACTGAAGATCAGTGATAAGGAAAAGCACATGCTTGGACTGTAGTCTGAGACTTGAACCTGTCATGTTCTGTGATCCTATCTAGGTAACACAGGTAGAGTCTTGGCTAAGAGGTTTATCTCCAGACTGCTTCCTGCCAAGAAATAAGTAGGATTTTTGGTATATTACTTAATCAGCACTTCATCCTATTTAACTCTCAAAACTGTAAAATTCCTTCTCCTCCTTGACTGTCTACATGAAAAGCCAATGCATTGAGAAAGTTAAGAAAAAGAATGTGTATTCTCGCAATAGCAAGAGAGAAAATACAAGCATGCATTTAGGGGCTGTATTTTTCTCCCACAGAACACTGCATTTGGTCCTATCCTTTCTCAACAGATGTATCTCCATCCCAAGGCTGTTAGCTTACTAGAGGCAAGACTCATTGATTAAAGTGCAGAATTAAGTTTCACTTCCAAATCTGATCACTTGCCTTACCATGTGACACTATCCAACTCCAACTGAATTAGTTTCTTTGTTTCTTAAAATTAGGAAAAAATAACTATTTTCCAAAGAACTTCAGAACTAGTTTTTGTGAAGAGTTTCAGAGTTCCTCATGATGAACATATTTATATTACATAAAACAGAAACAGGAAGGTGACCCGACTATTATTTCTTTATGATTAAAAAAAAAAAAAAAAAAAGAAATTGTTAGATGAAAATTGTGTTTAATTAGTGGTAGTACCAAGCTGCTCTTGAAATCAGTGCATCAGTGCTACTAAGCAACATACAAATCTATGCAGATATCATTTATTCTATTTTGATTCCAATATAATTTGTTCCAACACATCCTTTGCTTAATCCCCAGTCTACTCATCCAAAACACAGTACAAGCTATACTTAGTTTTCTATTATTACTTAGAAGTAAAAAAACTTGTTCTTTAATATTTTGGCTTCAAGAAAAGACAGCTTGTGAATCCACTGGCAATCTCCATCAAGAACTTTTTTAGTTTCCAAAGTCCGATCAACACTTTAAGTCTTCCACAGATTAAGCCTAATCTATGGTTAAAGTTCAAAATACAAAAGATATGAATTATGTTTTTATAAAAATGTAAAAAGCTAGTCAAAATTACATGTTTAGATATTTAATCTCTGAATAATGGAGTATAGCAGCAGGGAACTTAAATATTATAACTATCAACAATAAATACAAGAAATTAATGCAAAGTTTGCAATAGAAGGATTCTTGAGTACAATGAGAATATAAAGAGACATCCTAATTTGTACAAAAACCATCCCAACTCTGTATACAATCTCTTCTATAAATACAACCAGATAAGATGAAATGCTTATTTGCAAATAATAGTTATTAAAAAGTGTGCTTTATTGGGTTTTTCATTCGTTCTCTTGGCAGGTGTAGTTTGCAGGAAGTCTGTAAAGACAAATTTCCATAATTAGATATTTCAATTTCTCCAGAAGGTATATTTTAAATACAAGTAACAACAGATGTAGAACATACTTGATTTAGACAGAAACTGTTATTAGAACACTAAAAACTTTAACAAAACCATTTGCAGTTACCAGGTGTGTAACAATAAGATAAATTGTTTAATAAACCAAGTTTACCTATAGCGGAGCATGAAATTGGCTGTGCATTGCTATTGCCTGTTGAAGTTTTTCCTCTTTGGCTCGTCTGCAGTGGCAGAGCTGTGAAACAAGACATACAAGACTGAATTCTAAATACAGCTTTTCATTATACATACTGCAGTTTCTCCTTAATGACTTAGCTAATTTATAGACTGTCTTTAAAGAGAGAAAACCTGCCTGACCTACCTCTCTTCCAAGCTACAGGCTGAACAATAGTCGATATCGGTAGCATTATTCTATCCAAAATTGCTTATAAGAGGATTGTTTCCAATGTTACCAAATGCATTTATTGGGCATCTTTAAAGAAAGGTACACTGCTTGGTAAGTTAGTTTTGTCACAGCATATGCAAAAATGGCAGTTTTTGAACCTCAGTTACCTTTTTGATGATAGCCATTAACAGAATTTGTTTAAGAAATTTAATGCACATGTCAGTTTATATCAACCTTCCAAATTTGAAATTTACCACGTGGCTATCTTCCCCTATATCTACACAAGATATAGAAGAAATTGGCACAAAAATATCTGCAACGACATGTGAATGTGGTCTAACATGGAATGTAGTCTAATGCAGGAGACCTCTGCATTCTCATCTTAAAAAAGTATGTGCCTTTGGAATGCAGATTATAGTCTAAATAGACTGAAGCCATTTAAGGATTTTTTTTCTTCTGTCAAAGCTCACTGCAGCACTGTTCTGTATTACAGGACTGCTCAAACTCTTAAAAAAAAAGTCCTAAATTTATTCACTATGTGTTGTACATGTCATGGATTAGAACTATTTGTGTATTACATACCGTTCTCTTTTCCATAAAACTACTAAGAAAGTCATCTATCTCTGTTTTGCCTTCCAAGAAGTCTTCTGCAATAGTGTCAGACTCCTCTTCAGCTTCATGAGCAGCTACTTTAAGTCTGGCCTGCAGAGCACTTGGACTGCAACTCTAAGAAAATAAAAAGTCCAATGTAATATTAACCTGTCCATTAAAACCTACATTTCCAAGAAGATAAATGACTATATAAATACGGAATACGTGGATACTACATAAAAGTCTAAGTAACCAGATGAAGTTCCATCTCCAAGTTACAGCACAGCTTGTTAAACTAGAAAGGATTCAATGTGAGTAAAGTCTTGCTAGTTTAGGTCTTGATACACAATCGTTCAAAATGAATGAAGTTTTTCAACTTTTACCCTACAATGTAGAAAGCATCCAGCTTGGAAATCTGACAAGTTCTCAAGTGCATGATTTCTGAGTAGAACTAACATTTCCAGTGTCTTCAATAAATAGGGCTTACTTTTGAAAATCAGTTGTGAACCTGAGAAGTGTAAAAAGGTAAAAACGCACTTACGGTTCAGCTTTTAAATACCCCTGAAATGACTGCGGAGAAGAAGACAGGAAAGGAAAAAGCACCTACACAAGAAATAGATGGGCAGCTAATCTAAATCACTATACTCATTTTTTGTGTTCTTAAAACCCTCAAACCTTACTTCTGTTTATTACACACAATTTCATTATTTTTTCTCAAATTTATGTGCAGGCTGCTAATCAGGACATGATTCATATCCAGCAAGAGTCTGTACAGAGCCAGAACTGCAAAATTTAGACATTTATAGATTTTAGATGCTTGGCCTAGTGTTCATCTTTACTTATGTACTTTAAAATCTTAGTGTAATCAAAAATTTCCTGTTACATTGATCTTGCACAAAATATGGAGAGTTTGCTCTACAAAAGATGATTAAAATTCACTCACAGTACAAGTAAAAAAACCTGTCTGGAAATTTGAAGGAAAGTGCAGGAGACACCATATAGAACACAGCAAACATCAGTACACAAAGATATAGCATATATGGGAAAAAAGCAGAAAAATTCAGCTGCTACTCCTCAACTCTCAGCCATCTTAATCCATCATTAAATTGAATCAGCAAATCTAACTTAGAAAAACAAAAGGGTCTAGAGCAGTGGGATATTACGTCCTGTTCTTAAGTGGTCTCTTGCAAAAATGACATGGTTTATTATCCATATTAACTACATCGGCCCACTTGAAAGTGAAAGGAGGCATTAGAAGTCAGACTATTCTGATTTGCAAGTGAGGAAACCTCTACACATTTAGATCACCTATGAAATCATTCCAGTTGCCATCATGCAATTTTTTTTGTTTTGTTTTGTTTGTGCATTTGTTACTTTGTATTTTGTTATTTTGGGGGCATTCTGAAATTCAGAATTGCAAATTTGATGGACTGCTGCATTCTCAGGTAACGAGTCTTGCAAATTATGAAGATTTTAGTGCAGAAAGTGGTTTATTAAAAGTTACATCTTCTAGTGAATACCTTGGTAAATATACCAATAAATTATTTTCCTTCTTCATTACTTTCTGAAGTAATAACCTTGCCCTATTTGTACTGTAGGATGTGGAAAGTTTGACAGCAAATACAACATATTGCCTGAAGCAAGCATGCCCAGTGAATTGTACAATTTAAGTTCCTAAAGTTACTGAGCACTTTCATCTGGTACAGTTTTCCAAACTCATTATGGTAAATGAATACCATTAATTGAATAAGTCTTCTTTAAAAATTATTCTATTCTTAAAACTGGTTTGGACCAGGATTGTACTAAACAGTTCAAAGGTACATCATTCTTTTCTTCCAACTGTGCTTCTACGGTAGCAGTAAAAAACAAAAACCCAACCAAAAACCCATTATTTTGCTTTTAATGAAATATTTAATTTACTTCATATTAAATGAGAGTTTAACCATAAGAATATTCTTAATGGTTAAAGATACAAACCAAAATTTTAGATTTATTGAAGTATTCTTAAAGGATATTATAAGAATTATACCTCACTAAGTTCATGCTGTCTTTGCATCTTTTTTTCAAAGGCTGCTTTCATTTGTGT
This sequence comes from Catharus ustulatus, assembly GCF_009819885.2. Lineage (NCBI taxonomy): Eukaryota > Metazoa > Chordata > Aves > Passeriformes > Turdidae > Catharus > Catharus ustulatus. The sequence goes on from NC_046225.1 coordinate 45,263,676, forward strand.
GAGTTGCTCATACTGGAAGGAAAAAGAAAAAGAACATTATCACCTTGAAAAAACCCCAGATACTACCACTAATATTTCTCAAGATGATTTTATTGTTCACTTACTTTATCCAACACCGTCTGTCTTTTTGCCTCAAGACTAGGCTCCAGCAACAAGTTTTTTTCTGGAAAATAAAATCACCATTACTACTATTTTTTTTAAGGGATTTAGTTCACATAACACAGCTATACGTTAACATTTTGACAGCTTACTTGCCAGCTCTTCAATGCTTTTCACTAATTCATCTCTATCAGTAATGACTTGCTTCAGTTGTGGAAGAGTCACAAACTGTTCCAGTAACACCTCCTCTTGCTCATTCATACTGGTCAGTTGTGATATACTGTATTCAAACAGAAAGAAAGTACATTTAAATCTGAAAACACCACATATAATTAATTTCTACCACAGTTTGTGGCATTTTTTGGGACTTTACAAATACATGACACTTGACCACAACTTATTTTTCCCCTTTCTCCTGGGCTCTACTATATGCAGCAGTGAATTTAAAAAGTGGCATGTTAAAAAATATCTCCCATTTCAAGCCTTACTTCCCATAATGCTACTATAGTGGGTAGACTGTGTTGAGCTACCAGATGCCCACTCAGTCGCTCTTTCAGTCCCCCTCAACAGGCTATGGAGGAAAATCTCAGGGGTTGAGATAAAAACACACTTACCAATTACAATCACATACAAAACACTCAAAAATTTAACTGAATTTATTGTCAATTACAGTAAGATGGTAAGCAAGAAAGGCAAAAACTAAAACACTGCTCCATTTTTTCTCAGGCTCAACTTCATTCCCAACACTACCTCCCCTGCCTCCTGCTCCTTGGGGCAAGTGGGAATTGCAAGTGTAGCAGTCAGTCTCTACCAGTTCATCTCTGCTTCTCCTTCCCACTCACACTCCACCCCTGCTCCACATACGGACTGCAATCAGTGCCTGACAGGAGAGACTATTCCAGTCTGGGTAATACATGGCTTCAGTTTCCTTCAGGGCATATCTGCCTGCTTCAATATGGAGTCCTTCCTGGACTGCAGTGTGGATAACCGTTCCAGCACAGTGCTCTCACAGCTATAGGGTACATTTTTAAAACACCTGCAATACTGTGGTCTTTTCCAGAACTTCCATGAGCTGCAGAAATGTCACTACTCTGGCACTTGGAGCACCTCCTTCTCCCCTTTCTCCTCTGACCTTGTTTGCAGGATTATCATACTTTTCCACTCCTCCCCTCAATCCTCACTGCCTCTGCTCTTATTTTTTTCAGACGCAGTGCCTGCTTCACAAATGGACTCGGTCCTGCAATGTGTTTGCTGCCAAACCAGCTGTGCCTAGCACAGGGGCAGTTCCTGACCCTTTCTCAGAAAGGTCACTCAAAAAAGCCCCCATTACCAAAATCTTGGTTAGAATGCTTTGTTTAAACAAATTACACTTCCCTGCAAAAATCTTAATTTGCCATTATGTAATAAGGATGTTGTCAGAATTTAAAAGCTAAGTCAGCTAAACTAAACATGCTCTTTGGAAAGTGTCAAACGAAAAGAAAAAGCCACCCCAGCTGAAAGGACAGAGTTTTCAATTGCTTAACTACACCACCACCAAAACAATGTGAGATCTGAATGAGTTTAGAGCGAATTTGTAACCTATTCTATCCTACATAACTGATCTAGGAATCTGTCTTGTCAGATCTGAGCAAGTTGCTGGGATAATAACTAATACAGTTTTTTTGAATAACGACAAGGTGATGAAAATCCTTGTGTAGTATGTGTATAAAGCATTTGGATGTGGCAATGATTTGCACTGGGAGAGCTGGCACATTTACTGCCTGGATTTGTCTAATCCCGCCTTCCCTGAACATTCTGGGCTGCTCACAAAACAGTTCACCATTTACCTCGCACTACAGTCCTTTGGAGTTTAAGAGAATGTAATTTGTGAACCAGCCTCAAGCAGTCCTATTTCCTCCTTCAAAAATTGTGCTTACTGAATTACTAGAAATTACATAAGCCCCTGTCAAGGCCTCAGAAAACAGCAGAATATTCACAGTTAGAAAAAGTACAAAATACATTTTTACTTTTTCTGGTGTTGAATCAAGCCCGACAAAACCCTAAAGAAGCAGCACATTTGAATAAAAAGCAGTGTTATTTTCTGACTCCAATACTTTGGTACATGGTAGTTCTCTTAATTGTAATTTCTACAAAACCCTTTCAGTGATGTGTAGAGACTTCTGACAAAAATCAGATACAAGCCAGCAGTAACTGCCTTTTAATAACTATAGAAAGTTCAGCTACTTTCTGAAAACTTACCTTAGTTCTGAGAGTTCTGGAAAAGTATCAGGAACATCAGGCATCTTGTATGTAAATCCGTTCTGGCCAACCTGAATCAAAGTTTAGAAATCCTTAGCAGGTTTTTGAAGTGCAATTTCTTGATACTTAACTCATTAATCATAAACTGAAGATGAGTATTTTCCAGCAACAAGAAAAGCAGGAAAAGAAGTAAGAAGCACTAGCAGTAGTCTCTAAACAGAAAACAACTCAACCAATGCAACAAAATGCTTGAAGATGTTTGAGGTGACATGTCATAAAAGATGAGTCAGTTTTGGAGGAAAATAATTCTGTTTTGCTATGCCCTTTATTTGAAAACAGTTGGATGACTGAGGAAACACACAGAAGAGTAAAACTCAGGGAAATGACAACAGAGAAGGAGACTGATATTTTGATCTCTTTCACGTGGCTTTTAAAGCTATAATCCCCCAGGAAAGAAAAGTTTTAAACAAGGAGAAAACAGCTGTCTCCCTAAAACGTAGAAAATTTAAATTCTACAAAGCCAGAAAAGTGCCTTCTAAGGCACTTTTAAGAACAGTAAGAAAACTTAGAGTTTCTATAGACATGATTTGATTAAAGACTAAACATTTAGATACAAAGTTTTATTAAAAATAAAATTCCTTCCAGAGTTCATCAGCAATAGGGACCTTGAATATAAACATACAGGATAAAACACTACATATAAAGACTTGAGATTGCACACTGTTCTCCCCTAATAGGCTCTGAGTAGGAAACAAAGAAAAAAACATTTTCTGTGGCTGGAGATACAGCTACAGTTGCACTATGCGGGAGTGCAGCTCCAAAACAAAACCCCCTATAATCAAAGATCTTTAGCCTAAGACTAGTTTCACTGAAACTCAGACAAACTTGTTGCTCTGATTCAAGTTCTCATCAAATCCAGAATGACAGCTTTGTTTCCCTAGCACCAGCAAAACAATGAAGTGCACTTGCTCAAGTGCTTCCTTGATTTTTACAGCAATGCCCTGTGTGCCCTTAAGGGAACTTATATTCAGTGTCTGACAGCTTAAGGGACAAAACTCAGCACACCAACCTGAAGCACTGCTTCTGCTGTCGGAACAGGCAGTGGCAGATCAGCAATCAAGCCATAGGAGGGAGCAGCAGGCTTGTCTGTAGTGTAGCTTGAAGAAACTGATTCAGAAACGGGCATGGCTGCCATCGTTCTGTTTGTTTCTTGAGGTGGATATGGAGGGAGAAACGGAAACCCCTGAGGAGCAAAAGGAGGCATTCCAGCTGGTTTGTTGAAAAGGCTAAAAAACAAAACCATAACCATGAGCAATCAACTGCTTACAGCACATTTCTTATCATTTGAATTATAATTACCAGACCACATTTAAGGCATAAGAATGAATGGTCATAAACTTCGTATTTTCTGTTCTCAGTTACTTCCAAAGTAGTACTTCTGTCTAATACTGCAATATGGTATAGAACTCCATTAATCTACAATTCTTGTAGAACAGCCAAATGCACACAAACTACAAAACTACTTCTCAAAAATTTGTGACAGCATAATTTAAAATTGTTTCCATCCTAAAGTTGTGAGAAAAGCATCTGTGTCATACATTAGTTGGGCAACACACATGTAATTACTTCTAAATAACATGAATGATTTTTTTTTAAATCCATCACTGCAGCTGCATGTAAACTTAGTATCACTGTCAGCCACCAGAACCACGGTCACACTGATACAATTTGAATTTAATACAATTCTTTAACTCACACAATTTCTGGTGCACATGGTGTAACAGAAACTGCTCTAAGCCTGGGAGATTACGAACAGAATATGAAAAAACACAACAGCCCAGATCATAAGCTAGAGCAAATTCCAATTTCATCTGATAATGTAAAAATTTCTTTCTCAAGAAAACAGATATAAAGTTGCATCAGGCATGTTGATACAGCAAGTCAATAAAATCTAGTGTCTATTCTCAAAACAATCAGGTCAGCAAGCATAAACATGAAATTGTGCAAGCACAGGGAATCTAATTCTTCCAATATATCTATAACATTACTCCTGTCCCTGTCTTCCTTATAATTGGTTTAGTCTCTTTTAAAAAAATCAATTAACATAGTTCCATTTATTATGTTTAGACAACTTACTATGGAAATGATGTTGAGCTAGGAGCTAGAACCGGAGGATTCTTCCAAAACTCATCCAGCAAACTCTGAACAATTTTTCCAAGATCTGAATGCATTGTGAACTGTAAAAACACAAAACAAAACCCCATGAAAAAGAAAAATTATGTCTAGAATCCAAGAGTTCTAAAATGTGATGAGCTTGATTGTTTATTATATCCACTTGACAGTGCTGAAAAGCTATTTCAGACATACCAGCTAATACAAACTGTGTATACACAAACTCCAAATAAAGTGGTAAAGCCACCCAAAACTGAACAAAAACTAAATCTTTTGTATATTCCATTACCAGAGGAGAGTCAATGAAGTACCACATCTCTACTGAAAAACCAAAAACCTCCACTTTAGTTACCAAGTTACATTTGTGCAAATAACAGAAGAGAAAAAAAAATTAAAATACCTGAGAACAAAGGCCTTAATTGCATTCTAAAAGAGTCAGAACCTCTGTCCACTCCAAAAAAATACAAGCTTGTTGACAAAAAGACCAGCATATTAAAATCCTGAATATTCGAGCTAAAGCCTTGATGCCATTCTAATAGGATTAGGCTAGAAAGAACGAATCAAAACTGTCTTAAAGCACCTCTCTTCTTTATTTGGAATACACTGGAATGTAGTTGGAAGAACTGCGCAATTAATAATAACCAAAGAAATGTGATAGTAATTTTCTAAGTCTTCACAACTTAAAACAGTTTTAGATACATGGAATTCTCAAGTCATTAATCGTATCAGTAAAAGAATAACTAGAAATATACTGAACACTTCTGAATTACTGTTTTCAGGCCCCTGAAATACAGTTTGAAAGAGATTAAGATCTATACTAATCTTTTTTTACCAGGAGTATTAAAAATAATCGAGTGTGACATGTATTAAAACTGCTATTAACAGTAGACCTGTGCGAAGCTACAAAGTATACATACATTATTTATTAATGGACCAGTCACGTATACTCCCTGCTTGTCCATTAAATGATGTCTCACAGGTGGGAAAACACTGATGACTGGTTTTTCCTGAGGAAATTGAGGTGGAAGCAAACTGCAAATACGAGAATAATTATTACTACAGTGACACTTCATGATAAAGTTTGCATAATAAGGCTTCTTATGCAAAGAAAAAGTACTATTAATTACATAGACTTACTTCTCTATGAGAACAGTTATAGAGAAGTACACAATGAATGAAGCACACAAAAGGATAATTCAGTCACAAAAACAAAAGTCCAAGAGATTGGCATACCAGACTTCCACAAAACTGAAGAGAGCATTTACTGAGCAAAATTGTAGTATAACAAAGGAGCAATTATCATAGAATATTGAGTAGGAAGGGACCCACAAGGATCACTGAGTCCAGCTCTTAAGTGCATGGCCCCCATACAGGCACCGAACCCACAGCCTTGGTGTTATTAGCACATGCTCTGACCAACTGATGGGCAGCAAAGAAGCTGTAGCACAACAAGGACATTTTCAAATGTAAATGCTATTACTAAAAATATAATGTAGTATAGTTTGTAAGAATATTAGGCCAACTCTGCAGGGCAAAGTAATATAAAACAGAATACTATCACGATTTGCCAGAGAAAAAGCATTCCCCCAAAGTAAATTCACAATATTGCATTATTACAATAAATCACTTGAGTTATGATCCAGAAGCTTCACCAGGGTAAGAGCTGCAGTTACAACAGACTAACAGATTACCAATCAAGTTTATTTTCACTGGTAGGGAACCAAAGTTATCAGAAAACCTCAGGCATTTTCCCCTAGTTACCTTTAACTAAAATCACACTGCTATCTCAGGAACTGAGAACAGCAAAATATGATTCTGCTCTCAGCTGAACATCTGTATCTTGTATAGGGCCAATTTCACTCAGATCACTCTATCATTTGTAATACAAATCCAGGTTATGCTTCCTGAAATTAATTATGAGCTGGGAGCTGTTTATATTCTATTACCACTTTTTTTTTTTAAATAACAATTTTAATTTTCAAGATGTACATAGACACAGCTCACTCTACTTACATGTTAATATTAATTGTCAAGTTGTTTACAGTGAATGGCAGTCGATATTCCACATCTTTCTGTATTTCTGCAATGCTGTCAAAGAAGAAATTGTTAGCATCCATTTCATGGTCATTATAACAGCAAAAAGTCTAAAAGAAACAAGCATGACCTCAGACATTTGTACTCAGTTTAGTTTTGAAAAGCCCCGTAAGAACAAAACTGAAAATGCTAGAGTAAGTTAACAGTCCTCAGCATTCTATAAAAAAACTAGTGGATTTAAAATTAAAACCTCATACATGGTCACAAGCAAAGGAACTATAGTAGAAGTCACACTACTTACTCTTCTGACAACAATCTCAATTTATCTTCCTCCCCTTACTGGTTTAATTGTGTTAACACATCAGTGGTTTTTTTTAATGCACTGAATTTTATCTGATTAAACATTTACTTTGCCAGGGCATTATACCAGGTTCACAACTAAGTATTGCTTTGCAATACTGCCTTCAGATCAATAAGTAAAACATTTATTAGACCAGGCATTCTTCCTTAATAGATTAGCCTACTATTTAACAGTAGTTTTTACTATGTACACCAAGCTTAATGCACTTCCACAAGTATCTTCAAGAATTACCTGGAGGAGAGTTACAGTAATTTCATGACCATAAGGCGCACCGGGCTATAAGGTGCACCTCTGGGAGCCGGCAAATGTCACAACTTTGTACATTATATAAGGCGCACCGGACTATAGGGTGCACTTTTTTGTGCAGCGAGGACCTGCGCCGTGCACAACAAAGTAACGAAATAGTAACAAAATAGTAATAGAATCGCGCAATCGCAGGATTTACTGGCAAGTGCTTAATTTGCAAACATTTTTCACAGATTGGTGTAGCTTTTAAATGCAGCCCCAGGCGCCCTCCCCGTGCTGTGAGCCTTGGCACTCCCGCCTGCCTGCGGCGCCGGCTGGCGAGTCGCAGCTCAGGGTGGCTGTGGCTCGTGGCGGTCCACGGCGGCTCGGGGCTGCCCGTGGTCTGGGTTGGCTTGGGGTGGCAGTGACTCGCGGCTTCTGTGGCTGCCCGCTCCCTCCCTCCCCGCGCAGCTTGCGCCGGGCCAGCGGTGGCACTTCCCTCTCTCCCCGTGTGGTGGTCAGGGTCAGCGCCGCTCCACTCTCCCGCCACGTGGCACGTACGGGGCCAGCGCTGCTCTGCTCTCTCCCCGCGCCACTCGTACGGGACCAGCGCTGGTTTCCTCCCTCCCTGCACAGCTGCCAGGGCCGTGGCCGGCAGCAGCTTCCTCCCTCCCCATGTGGCTCCTGCCGGCTGTGGTTGCCCGCTCCTGCCCCACCTCACGACTTGGCGCTCCTGTGGCACCGCACCCCCATTGCAGCTCACACTTCCGGGTTGGCAAGTTTCGCAACTTTGTCCATTATATAAGGCGCACCGGACTATAAGGAGCACTTTTGGGTTCGGGGGAAAATTTTAGTCAAAAGGGTGCGTCTTATAGTCGTGAAATTACTGTAATTGCAACAATGTAAAGCTCCAGTGACACTCAAGACCAAGGCCCCCTTGAAAGCACCCATGTACCTTACAAAATTTCCTCCAACAGGTAAAGTACTGAGAAAAATCCTGACATGAGCTGCATTAATAGGAAGTTGACTTCAATACTCTAAGCATTCTACAATTTCTATGCACAGCAAGAATGTTTAAAAAGAGAGCATCCCAGAGAAAGTGGAGGAAGTGAAGACTTAGCTCAGAAGCAGAATTTCTAGACAACACAAACATATCTAAGCTGAGAATAAGACACAGAAGGGCAGAAAATTAGCTTCATCTTACAACAAATCAAAACAAACTGTAAAAGCAGACTGATTGTTCTCCCATGTATTTTTCCTGCTTGCATCTGGTTAAAAATATTCTCTGTCACCTAAGGCTCCCTTACACAGAGGAGGGAACCCAGCTCCAATGGCAAATAATAGCAAATGGGTGTTCCCAGAAAGCATCTTCTGATCCAGTTTCAGAAATGCTCCTCTATCCACTGTCAGGTACACTACATACAAGTCCTCTCTCAAAAAACCCAAAACACATTACCTGCAAATGTGTGTTAAGAGTAGTGCTAGGAGTGTTTTGTATCCTTCCAAAGCACTTCTCAGGAATAGAATTAAGACTGTTCTTAAGAACTTGGGGAACAAATGGGAGTAAGACACTAACTTGGCTATGAACCTTGCTTTCTGCAGCCCATCTCATTCCTCTCATAGACAACTCAGTATTTGCTCTTTCCCTGTGAGATTACATGCTGTTTGAAGGAAATACCAAATATCTTCAGCACAGGAGAATTCAAATCAAGGGTTCTACTGCATTACACCACACACCACTATCTGCACCCTTTCATTCTTAACTGAAGGATTCTCTCTGGAATCTCTCAGACACGTTCCTGCCCTGTAATCATCTGTCACAATTTTCATTAGCCTGCTGCAAAATCCTTTTGAGAAGGCATACAATTGTGCTCCACTCATAGGTGCACAACCTGTGAAAACTGGGGAGGAAGATGAAGACAGGGAGTGAGGAACAAGAAAACCAGAATCTCAATGAACTGTTCAAATGGTTATAACCCTGCTAAGGAAAAACCTTGACTTAATAACCTTAGTTGCCCCTTCCCCAAGTGGGAATGAGTACACTGGAAAAAATGATATATTCTTAACTTTGTCTAGAACAACAATCTGTGAAGTTTGGGCTTATAACTTGGATGAAGAGGTGAAGAAAATTCGTCAAGTTTTACGGAAGTATAATTACGTAGCTATGGTAAGTGGATGCTTGATGTCTGTCTACCAAATTACTGCAAAAATCCCATCTTCAGCTGAGGTCAGTGAACTTGCTCATCCTTCTAAATTTGAAAGCAAATGTAAGAAAACGCATTTTTAAATGCAAAGGTTTTATTTCAAGCTCCCAACCTGTGAGGGACTGTGTAAAGGAAAGCTAGCTGCTTTACTGAAATTGAGATCACACATACCTGAACTTTTATGAGCTAAGACAACACAAACCAAACTTTACTTAGTTAACTACACCATACCAAGATTTTTTTGAGCATTTTGGTGAAGAGCAACAACAATAGTCATAAACAAATTACATTTGGCAGCTACCACGTCCCTACCCCTCACCTCAATGGCTGGTTACAGCATCTATTCCCTCTCTGCCTGTGCTTGAGCTGCTGCCTGCACAAGCACACAAGCAGTAGGAAACCATTTCAGCAAGCTGACTGACAAAAACTGATCCCCTTTTTGGGGACTTAATTCAAGATGAGCTCATCTCACTGCCAGATTAAAAAAAAAGTGGGTATGAACAAAAGGCCAAATAAGGCCAGCCCAACAAGAACTTTTAAGCTAACTAAGCTCCTATATGCCCACAGGAACAGCTCCTTAGAAAAGTGAACTGTCTCAAAAGTATCTGTGAAATTCTCTCTGAACAATACTTTAGTTTATGCATGTAACAATACCTGGAATACCATCATATTTATGTTTCCCGTGTTATATTCAAAGTATTAGGAATGCAAACTCTCTGCAGTTATTAAACAGGGAAATGCATTTAGTATCTCTTCCTCTCCTAGCATCAGTCTGATGTGACAGGAAATATTCTCAGTCCTGAATTATTTTGGAGGCAGCTACCATTTCAGTTCTACAGAAATCCTAGGAAGCTGTATGTCAGTAAAATGCTTACTTCACTGTAACTATAACTTCAAATGTATGAAATGTGGATCTTCTTTTAAAATGTGAAGAGTTTTAGAAGACTAGGCAAAACAAGGTAGCATACTGCCAAGAGGAAGTACCTCAGCATAAAGTATTTTGCTTTAAAAATTGTGGATGTTGAACAGGAAATAACACAACGGTCTCTTCTGACCATCTAAACAAAATTAGTTTTTAAGAAGCAGACAGTTTTCAGTAAGTAGCAGTGAACACCAGGAAAAATAGTTTGCAAAAAAAGTTTGTAGGGCGGAGGTGCCATTGCGACACACAGCTCCTTGGTGCTCTATATTTTAGTCTAAACTTTTAATGAACTACGCTATTACAAGCAGCTCCCAGAGAGGTTTTATCCCAAGATGTAGTCGCATATCCGAAGACATTACAACTCATTAGCAGGTTTTCCGGTCAATGGCAGGTGAAACCGGGTACGGCGACCTGCGCCTGATTACCTGGCCGGGCCACACCACAGCCAGCGGAGACACCTCCCTGACAGCCAATTGAACTTTCAGTTTCCAAATTTATCCTCCCAGCCCGAAGGGGGTCCCACATCCCATTGCCCTCCGGCGGGGACCACCGCACTCCCGCCCGGCGGGACCCTTCGGCCCCGGGACAGCGCGGGGCTGGGCAGGCCTGGGCTGCAGCGCCGGCGGCTCGGGGGCCCTGTTTACCCACACGGCCGCGAGGACCCAGCCAGGCCTCACGGGGAGGGACGGGGCGCAGCCGGGATCCCGCGTGTGCGCACAGGGACACACGACATGCTACCGATACAGCGCGGCCCCACCGCGGCGGGCCCGGGACGGGTGACACAGTGCGGCCCTCCCGCGCCCACCCCCGCCCCCGCGCCCGCCGCGGCCACTCACGAGGCGTGCGCGGCACGCAGGGACTCGACCTGTCGCTGCCGCTGCTGCTGGAGGCCGGTGCGCGCGGGCGGCGCGGCGGAGGCGGGGGCGGCGCCGCCCTTGCCGAGCGGGAACAGCCAGTTCATCGCGCGCGCCGCGGCACCGGAGGGGCGCGAGGGCACCCGCGGCACCGCGCGCACCTAACCGAGCGCCCGCGCGCGCCTGCGCGCGACGGCGGCACCGCCACCGCCCCTGCCCCGCCCCGGAGCCGCCGGCGGCGGGGAGTGTCAGCGCCGCGCGCCCGCGACCCGAGCGGCGGAGAGGCGGGGCGGGGTCAGCGGCGGCGCGGGCGGCGATTGGCCAGAGGGGAGAGGGGAAAGGCCGCGGCGCGCGGCGATGATGTAATGGCTTTGTGCGCGCGGCGGCGGCGCCGGGGGCAGCAGCGCTTCCTGCGGCTCGCGGGGGCCGCGCGGGGCCTCCCAGACCCGCCGCGGCCCGGCCGGAGCGCGAGGGGTGAGCGGGGGGCGGCGCCGCGGGCACCGGGCGGGTACGCGGGCACGAGCCCTGCGGGACCTCCGGACTCGGCAGCTCCTCGGGCGCTCCCGGGGCCTTTCACGCGCGCGGGGACCCGGCCGACCGTGTGTCGGTGTCCGCGCGCCGCTCGCTGGGTTAGCGCGGCCCTCGGAGCTGGAGGAGCTGCTCCCGCCTCGGGAGGCTGCCTGCCGTGCCCCCGGGTATGGCGTGACTGTGTTTTGCCGCTTCCTTCCCTGCTGCACGCAGCCCAGGGAGCCGCAGGAACGCGCCCTTCCGAGCCGCGGGGCAGGAGCGCCTGGGGAGCCGGGTGTCTCCGGTGTCTGTGCCACGCAGGAAGCCGTCGCTAACGAAACTCTAGGGGTTTAGTTTCTGATGGTAATCTGAGCTCGCGTAGCCGAAAATCTTGTGGTTTTGGTGGCTATGTTGAACTGGTTTTCTGGAATCTGCAAGGATAAAGCGTAGTTGTGGTGCTTAAGCGTTGTGGGGGGTTTTTTGGTTTTTTTTTTTTTTTTCGATAACCAAAAGTGAAAGCTTACACTTTCATGCTTTGCTTTCTTTCTCTCGTAGGCTAAAAAAATAAACAGCTGAAGTCCTCTTTATGAAACCAATCCTCGGTCAAGTGTAACTTTTGATGTATGATATCTAAAGCCCCCCACTATGCCAGCAGCTACCGTAGACCATAGCCAAAGAATCTGTGAAGTTTGGGCTTGTAACTTGGATGAAGAGATGAAAAAAATTCGTCAAGTTATACGGAAGTATAACTACGTAGCTATGGTAAGTGGGTGCTTGATGTCTGTCTACCAAATTACTGCAAAAGTCCTGACTTCAGCTGAGGTCAGTGAACTTGCTCATCCTTTTAAATTTGAAAGCATAAGGAAGTCTTAATGTTGAAGTAACACTGCATGAACATCTGGATCCTAATTTTTTAGCTTTTTAAAAGTTAATTTTACATACAGTACTCTTCAGCTACGATATGGTTAGATCTATATGGTTGTCATGCGTTTATGTTTTAATTTTGCTCTTGCAGGACACAGAATTTCCAGGAGTAGTTGCAAGGCCTATTGGAGAATTCAGAAGCAATGCAGACTATCAGTATCAACTCTTACGCTGCAATGTCGACTTGCTAAAAATAATTCAGCTAGGACTGACGTTTATGAATGAGCAAGGAGAATACCCTCCAGGAACTTCAACTTGGCAATTTAATTTTAAATTTAACTTGACGTAAGTATTCCATTTCTGTGCTGCTAAATGTATGTTTCTGACTTACTGGCAATGTATAAATACTGTAGCACCTTTGTTATCTATCTGATTGTAATACTTGAATACTGTAAATACTCATGTAAGGAAAGTTTTTGTCATCCAAACATGCTTTTCTTCCCTCTGTGCAGTCTGTCTTACTGTTGGTCATTTGGTCCAAAACGTTAAGCAGTTAAAAAAAAAATTGTGGAACGCATTTTATACATAGTGCAAGAGTTAGCTTTGTATTTTCATATTTAGCATTTCAGAGTGTTTCTGCCTTAACTTTGTTTAACTCTTATCAGTTGTTAGAGAAATCACATATTGTTTCTTTATATACTTTAAATGGAAAATACCAACACTTAAAGAAAAAAAAGTTACTGAAGTGACTAAAAAAGTATGTCAGATGTTATAATTCTGAATTATTTTATATATAAATTATATAAAATATATGGAATCTATATATATAATTTATATTTATTTTAGTATATATAATTATTATACAAATATGTGTAATATACATTATATGTATGTAACATGTTGGTTGAAAAGCAAGCTGACTTTTACTGTATTGGAATAATACCATGAACTTTATTTCAAAATGTGATTTTTATAAATGATAAAACTTTTTAAGCATAAACCTCACTTTTTCAGGGGGATCAAATGCTTATGTGTCACTCTAATTATAACTTCAGCTGGTGGTTGACAAAACTATTAGTATCTTGATTTTATTTTTTCTGAAGTAAACATAATTCATCTGATAGATTTTCAGAAGTTGGTTATCTATTGATTTGAGCATCAGTACAAACAATTGTCACACATTTAAGTGTGTTTAAGCCTTGGGGCTTTTGGCAGTTGTGTTACAAGTTGAGAACTGGACAACATACATGAGTTAAATTCACAGCCTACAAAGGAGTTTTAGAGAACAGACCTTTATTTTTTCTGCAGATGAAAAGACTTGTTTTCAAAGTAGTTGGGGTGCTTAAGAGGAAAACTGCTGCTGCCTCTCTTGGTCTCTGTGCTCTTTTAAACAAGCAATGTTGTGGTTTGTCATAAATCGTTTTGATCTGAGCAACGACATGCTTGAATTGTCTCTTGAAAGAAAAGCAAGTGCAGATTTAATGTTTTGGTATCTCTGAACTTGCCTAGCCATATGAATGCTGGATGAAAGTTACCCATTTACTTAAATAAAAGAATATACTAATCCTACTAATTATGGAAGAAAAAGGAGTGAATTAATAATTTCTGAAACTGATCTCTGAAGAAAAGCCTGTACTACACCTCATTTATTTTCTGAGCTTCGAGGGTCTACTTAATATCAAACAACTGAAACTAGAAGTAGTTTTCCATCTATTTGTGCCAGATGCTGCAGAGATAAGACAGCTTAGTAAGGCAAGATATAGGTAATCACCAAATTACCTTGTTGCTAGTTGATGGGAAGGGGTTATAGAAAAATACAAACTCAGTAAGTACTCTGAGAAATTTTTTTTTTTTAAATGTGTATGGACAATTTATTTTTGTCTGTTTTTAAACATCCTTTTGGGAAGTGTCACTGTGCCAAGTGTTCTTCTCCTAAAGAAAAACAGCTGTTGGTTGTTCCTAGAAGGATATTTTTTTTTTTTTTGTGTGTGGTTCCAGCCAGGTCTTGTTTCAGTGTGCTTTTAAAGAGCATAAATAATTCTCTAATCATACTATGCCCCTGATTAGTACAGAGCAGCAACTGGAATGAAACCCCCTTTTTGTTAAATGGTGCATTTGTTTTGGATGGGTTCTTTAATGTGTTATGGAGGTAGACAGGTGTCGAGAAGCTGATGCCTCAAAGCTGGAGAGCTAACGAGCAGCTGTGTGGAAGGGAGGTAAAAAGATGTAACAGATCTTGACGATGTATCTCATGTTCTAAAGAATGATGACTTGCTGTTAGGAATAAGGACTACAGGTCTATGACTGAATCTAATAGTCAAGTTTAATATATTGGTTGTCTTGTCTAGGTTTTTTTTGTTTTGATTGTATTTTATTAAAATTTAGAACTGTATACTGAAGAGACTTTGTGGACTAGTATGTTGTGGACAGTAAAATGAATTCCATTCTCTAAGTAGAGTCATGCTTACATTTTTCTTTTTCTTCATTTAACCATTCCATGTTTTTTGTGACAGATAAAGCCTGTTTTTGTTACAGATAAAGTAACAGTTTTGTAACAGATTTATCTGTAATGATGCAGATAAAACTTTAGGAAAAAGATAAACTCCAAAATGTGAGTTACAGCATGAAATCCTTAAGATATCACCAAAAAAATGTTAGTGTTAAACTAACAGGGATAAAAATGATCAAACAAATCATAGAGGAATTTTTATTTCATCCTCTTAAATTTTATATCCAAAATAGACTTTTAAAGTTGAAACAGGTTGTTTAGAAACAAACAGTTAAGATACCTGAATTCTAAGGATTGACTAGATGGAGTAAGTACACTACTTCCAGTTTTATTGAGACACAAATTGAACATGACTAAATATGTACATAAGCTTAAATCACAAAAAACTTCTGAGAAATATTATTTACAGAACTAATTCAGTACTGGGATCTGGAGTGTATTATTCATAGTTCTCTAATGTAATGTGTTAGTGTTTCAACTGTTACATTCAATTTGTCACAATTCAAGTGATTTATACAGGTATTTTACCAAATAAGTTCTATAGATACACATTCATGTGTAGGTTTGCAAAAGAGTGGTTATAGGTAACTGGAAGAGAAGCAGTAAGTAATTCTTTTATGAAGATGGTAAGAATGGAGGTGCTGGGAATGGTGAAATGATGAGGAAAAAGTCTTTGAAAAATGGTTGGCTTTGTAATTAACCTGGAACAGAGTTAAATTGCTCCAGCTGTGTGCTAGTGAAGTCTGTGGAATGATAACAAAAACGAAATGTTGCCTCATTGAGGCTTGTAGATTTTGGAAATTTACTTTTCCTCTCTGTTTTTAGAGAAGATATGTATGCCCAGGACTCAATTGAACTGTTGACGACATCTGGTATCCAGTTTAAAAAGCATGAAGAAGAAGGAATTGAGACACAGTACTTTGCAGAACTGCTCATGACATCAGGAGTTGTATTGTGTGAAGGAGTCAAGTGGCTTTCCTTTCATAGGTAAATTCTGCATGTTCAGTATTTGAGGTTTCAACATGGGATTGGTATGTGAATTCTAATGCTTGGGTTTCACATCTTCCTGAGTTTATGTGCTGTGTATGTAGCCCATATCTTTGTTGGTAAGACTGATGAAATATTTCTGCTGCAATACCTCGAACACCATTTTGTATTGGAAGAATAGAGGGCACAGGGGTTTTACTGGTGGTTTTAGTTTTGGTGTTTATGCAGTAACCAGAAAATCGTAAAGCTGAAAATCACCAAACTGCTAAACCAGCAGGTGGCGCTCTACACGTGCGAGTAATAGCAAACATTACTAAATGCAAATTATTCCTACGCAATCCTTGAGGAAATATTGTTTGTTTCTTGGGAGAGAATTATCAGTGAAGAGTTCTATAAAACACTGTTAAATTTGTTATAAATCTCCTGCTAATCTGGGCAGACAAAATTACTTGGCTTGGAAGGAAATCACTGATAAGCCTTATGCATATATTTTACTGCTTAATTCCATCAAACGAGTCAATCTCTCAAGTAGGAATAGAAATGTGAATGCTAAATCTCAATGAATCTGTCATGATATGAAAGATTTTTCAGTGTTAATAAGATTTAACACTTTAAAAACGTACACAGTGTTGTTGTTTAGCTAACTACATGCCATAATTTTTGCAAGCAGCAGTATCAAAAGGCTTATTGCTATGTAGTGCCCTTGAGCTGATGTCTTTAAATGCTGGCTTCTAAGGAAGTCAGTAAGGTAAAGCAAATGAACAAAGCTGTAAGCAAACTAGTCTCAGCTATAACATGTGTATCTCTCATATTGTACTGGTGGGTGGTATGTAAATGATGAAATTAGAAAAAAATTCTTTATTCATAAGTATTAATAGATGGAAAAGACAAAGTCACATGGATTTAGAGAAGTATTTATGCAATAAACAAACTCAAAAATAAGAATTGTTTTGGCAAGGAATGTGTAACAGTAGTAGAAGGGTACATATAACATTGATGCTGAAGTTTATGGTTTAGATTTTTTTTTTGTGTAAAGAAGTGCTAAGTTGAGTTTTGAAAGCAGAAAGGTTTAAAAGAAAAGACAATTAAACAAAGAAGGATCCTCTGAGCACAGTTGTCACTTCCATCTTCCACTTAACAGCTGTTTCAACTCACAATACCACTCTAAAATAATCTTACCCTCACTATCTTGCTTTTAAGAGTAGCACCTTGAGGAAGAATGCTGTAATAAGAACACCTTAAATTGCTTCAAAATAGCTACAAAAGCCAAATTAGTTTTAAGTTTTTTTCAGCTTCCTAAACACAGTGTTATGAGCTCTTACATGTGTATTTGTATTTTACACTTGACTACAGTAATGACTTGGATGGTTGAAGAGAAGGGGAGGCACGTTATGCATGTCACTGGTGCCTCAGCAGAGGATGCCATGTAGAAGCAGCTTCAGCCTCAAATTGGTGTTTTTCCAATATTGCCTGATGACTAAGGGCCAGTATAAGGTACACCTGAGTGATTTCTACACTAGGGATTCTTTCTAGACCATAATTATATTTAGTGTGTGTAATTCCTGACTAATAGGCTGGTCAAAGTGTAGTGCAAGCCATGTGCAATTAATGCCGTTTTTTATGGTGAAGCTTATGAAGAGTTTTTGAAATGGCTTTATTAATAGAAATTCAGTTTCATCTGTGCTAAAAGGAGTTTCTGTTGTGGATTTCGCTGAAAGTGTCTGTAGAAGTCCTCTTAAGACAGTTGTTCAGCAAATATTTGTCAAACATATTATTAGAGTGTTTAAAGCTATTGTGCCTTTTCAGACTTTGTTGATATCTTGAGCCCAAAACCTTGGAGTGAGTGGGTTAAGTTCTGAGGAAACCAAAATTATGCAAAGCTATAAATAAGCATGGGTCATATAAAATGTTCCACAAAGAATAGTGAACAGCTGTTTCTAAATATGTCTTTGGTTGTGATTATGGACTATCAGTGGAAACTCAGGCAGCAGGGCACTCAGATGAAAACTTTGGCTCTCTGTGCAGTAGTTCTTTGACAACTGATGAAGCTGTGCTTGGTGGTTGCTGTCTGCTATTGCCTCTGTTTCCTTAAAATGCCTAAATTAGTAGTAACTCTTAAAATTTGAGTCCCACAGTAAATGGGAGAAGGGAATTACTCCTTTCTCAAGAGTATGAAGTTAAAGTTTGGTTTTCATTTCTCATCTCTGATTTTGTTGAATTTTTATGCAGTTCATTTCTAAGCTCTTTGCTTCTCAAGTAGTTCTCTTTGTGTGCTTTTTATCTCTGCATTTGATGTAGCTGCCTTGGCACCTTGACATGATGGCAAGTCTGTGTGGATGCGCAGTTCAGTCAGATACGAGTGAAGAAATACTTGCCCTGTCACCAATTCTTGTGTATTGCAACTTCCTAGACAACTTCATCAAATATTGCATGTGTATTTGAGTCATTGATAGAGGAGGGGAAAGCCCTGAATTTCTGATTTTTATCACAGTCAAAAGAGCTGTTGAGCGCTTGACATTCTAACAGGACAGCTCAAATGCTGATATTGTGGGTGTTCAGCGGTCTGCTCTGCTGAAGCTTTGAGTGTCCACTTGTGTGCAACCTCGTTTGTCTGCTCTTGGAGGGTCTGTGAAAACATGCTTTTTTGAAAACAAAAACCCAGATGTTGGGATGCTGCAAAGTTCCAAGCTAATGTGTGTAAGTAATCATTTGTGTCTAACTGATTCTAGGAAAGTTTAATCTATTGGCTTATTTCTGTTAGTATTTATAAAATGAACTAAAGCTTTCTCAGCTCTTGCAAATTTTGACTTATTTCAGAGGTTTGGTGCTTGAGTAGAATTCATTGTTAATTGGCTATCTGAATTCTTTCTTGATAGTAAGGAAAAGAAAGAGGCATGTTTGATCTTTACTTGTGTCTTGTTGCCTAGAGCTATCCATGTTCACTGAAAAAACCAAATGTCTGTAAGAGGGAGTGCTTGTGTTGTATAGCTCCACGGATTGTGGCTTGCTATGCTAAGAAATTTCAGATGATTGTATTAGAAATGGTGCAAGTTTTTTAAGGCAAGGAAGCCTGTGTGCTTCAGGGTATAAACCAACCACTAATCTCTGTTAGCGGATTAGAAGAAAACTTCTTTAATGAGCAGGTAATTACATAATTGCTCATCATGGACTTTCTTAGCCTTCTCTTAGCATTCAGCAGTGGCCACTCAAAATTTGTTTTACTGGATCTATCTTAATCTTGGAGTGACAGATTTAATGTCTGTAAGCTTGGATCTGCTTCAGTCTCCAAGTGAAAAAAAGTATAATTCTCAATTAAAATTGCTATTTGTAATAGCTTGCTCCTTCTCAGTATTAATAGTAAAGGAATGTTGACTCTTCTTAAAGTACTTCCTCCTTTAAAGAAGTTAGAAGTATTTGATAACATCTGTTTTCTGTTATTTTATTAATGTACATTTTCTTTTTAAGACAAGTCAAAGAAGCTTTATTTTGAAGAGAAGTAGCACAAATATGGTTTTTGCACTTTAAAAGTTTTAATATGACTGTTACATTTGAGCCTTGAGGATGATTATTGTCAGGAATTCAGTGAGTTAATGAATTGTAGATTCTAAAGGAGTAAGTCTCCATAATCCTGATTAGTGTTTTTTTATCTTTTTGAACAGACTTTTTTGCTAATGTAGCTTTTTCTTTTCTTCTTCTATAGCAGGCTTTATGCTGATATGGGCTTTCCCACCACTTCCCTTCCCCCTCACATGATCTAATAAAATTAGACTTCCAAGCTACTGTTTTGCCAAGTTTACTACAGTTTTTACTTTGTAAGAGTCAACTGAAATCTTTCTTTATCTTGGCTCCTTTGCTCCCTGGCCAGTGGCTTTTGCTGTGGAGATTGGAGGCTGGCCAGCATAGCTTCAAAGTACCAGATGCAGTGCAGGATTTGTTCAGCATGAAATTTCTGCTTAGAGCACTGGAAACCCCCATGGGAGATCTACATAGTCTATAACTATTGTATATCTTGTATTAATCGACTTGTAGTAAACAGTCTATTTACCCCAGTATGTTCAAGGTTTTTCTACCCTCTGTCTAGAAACTCATAGTAAAAAGATGACAGCAATAACCTTACTGTATACAAAAGGATCAAAAAGTAAACTTACTTACATTGAGTGTGCAAGTTGAAGCCTTGAGTCTACATCAGAAGTCACCACTCTTTGTGGATCTTAAATATCTGCAGGATCAGTGTTCTTGCGCTCTTAATCAATTTGTCTCTTTTATTGCTAATCTCACACTTCAAGATTGTGGCCAGTATTTACTAAATTGAAAAATTCTTGGGTTTGAATATGACTTTGTGTAATCAAGAATGAACACAAAGTCTTTAAACTAGAAATTCGGAGTTTGTGGTGGCTACCTGCTCACTTGAATCATCCCTTAGCTCTGCACTAAAGTTCCTTGAATAGTAAAACTGATAAAGCCTTCAGTAGAAGCAGCCCTGCTGTGTGTTTTCATCATCTTTGTTAGTACAGGCATTTTTTAAAATTGTATGTCTGTAAAATCTAGGAAAGAATTTGGTTCAATGCAAACTTGATAACATGAAAGAGAAAGTATTGCTCCTCCATTTAGGTTAGTGCATAAGCAGTCCTGCAAGTACAAGGGATCAGAACAGATAAGTTTTATGGTCAGCTCATCAATAATCTGATTTGTAATTGTTGCTCTCTTAAGCAAAAGCAGAACTAGTCATCACTGCTTTTTGTTGTGGTGTTCAGTCCTGCTTTAACATCTGACGTCTATCTTTCCTGTGCTTAACCCTCTTGTTTCCTCTCATAACTCTTTGTAAAAGTACACAGTTTCTCCATTACTGCCACATCTCATTCTTACATCCTCTTTATTCAATCGAGTATGGAGGAGGAAGCCTTCCCAAACTCTTCTCTCTGCCATATACACACTATAATACCATTTCTTCTAACGAGTAAGCACTGCTCAGTTATCTTGCTGCCTCCTGCAGACTTACATGTACACACAAAAATGTTTTCAGCTTACTCTGTCATTGCCTCCAGAAAGAGTAATAGTCTACAAGCTATTAAAATTTTTACTTGTCTGTGTGCTGATTTAATTGGAAAAGTTGAAAGACGATTCTTCTTCTTTGTTGCTGAGGGTAAGACTTTCCTCCAGGCATAAACATGCATTGACTCTGGAAACTCATTAATCTTTTGGATTTCAAGAACTGTAGAAGTCTCTGTCTGTCTCAGTTTGTAGTGAGAAACTCCACTCTATGTGAAAGAAACCAGCTTAGGATTCTTTCTGGTGGAAGTTCTTTTTATCACATGAAGACCCAGCAGCGCTACCTTATTTTGGGATTTAGAGAAGCTCCTGTAGGCAGATCTTTTTGTGTCTTCACTTGGCCTCATTCAGACTAAATAAAAGTGTTTTCTCTGGAATCTGCAGTGGGTCTGTTTATATTGAAGTTTCGTGTTTTTTCATGGAAGTTGCATAACTTTCATAGAAGTTAATTGCATTGAATTTAAGCAGAATATCCTGTCGATGTGCAGTGGAGTTTTGATGTTGGAAGTGAGAAGGATGCTTCTAAGTTATTTGCTTATATTATTTTTGTTATTAATTTGCAGCGGATATGACTTCGGGTATCTGATCAAGATTCTGACAAATTCCAATTTACCTGAGGAAGAGCTCGACTTCTTTGAGATACTGCGATTGTTTTTCCCTGTCATCTATGATGTAAAATATCTCATGAAGAGTTGCAAAAATCTGAAGGTAAGTAATCTGTTAATGGTTTGGAACAAATTTTGCATTTGGAGATAGAGTACGTCATGCCTAAAAATACTTTGTCTATTTTTATTGTCTTCTTTTGCTTTGATTGTGCAAGTTAAGCATTGTCTCATATTTTATATATTTAATATTAAAGGCATTGTTAGAAGCAGGCAAGAGCAAGAATCAATTTATATAACTGCTTACCAGTTAAAAATACGTTGAAACTGTATTTACAATACTTCGTTGATAAATGATAAACTCATGTTTGGAATTAATTCTTCATTTCCTTAGCCATAAAAATTCATGGGTCTCATATACTCTTATTTCCTCATTGTGCAGTCCACTAAAGGACTCCAGTCATCTAGGCAGAGGTACTTGCAAGAAGATGATATGGAAGTGTCTTGGGAAGAGAAACGAAGCGAAGAATGTTTCAGATGGCCCCATAAGCAAATATAAACAACAACTTATGTTCAGGGGCAACATGTGACTTCTAGAAAAAAAATGAACTAGAAACTAATCTCTCATGTCAGGCCAGTGGGGCTACTAATTGGCTTACAGTAGTTTCACGAATACAAGCCGCACGGATTATAAACCGCACTTCCGGTGCCTCAACAATGTTGCTGTCTTTGTCAATAGATAAGCCGCACCCCGAATATTAGCCGCACTTTCGTTCGTCACGAGAATCCGTGCGCAGCTTTCACAAATTGGCCAATTAGTAACAGGATCGCGGCATAGAGGGCTTTACTGGCTCGGGGCGGGGCCAGGAAGGCTCGGCCCGCTCATGGTTGCTGACGGGGCCGGCCGGGTGGTGCTGCAGCCGCCGCCGGGCTCACTGGCCCCCCTCTCCCGTCAGCACCGCCCCGCCGCTGCGTTTACGTACTCGCCCTGCCGGCGGGCCAGCCACTGCCGCCGCTGGCAGGCATGCCGGCCGCCTCGCTGCTGCGTTGTTTACGTACTCGCCCTGCCGGCGGGCCAGCCACTGCCGCCGCTGGCAGGCATGCCGGCCGCCTCGCCGCTGCGTTGTTTACGTACTCGCCCTGCCGGCGGGCCAGCCACTGCCGCCGCTGGCAGGCATGCCGGCCGCCTCGCCGCTGCGCTGTTTACGTACTCGCCCTGCCGGCGGGCCAGCCACTGCCGCCGCTGGCAGGCATGCCGGCCGCCTCGCCGCTGCGCTGTTTACGTACTCGCCCTGCTGGCGGGCCAGCCACTGCCGCCGCCGCCGGGCTCGCTGGCCCCCCTCTCCCGTCAGCACCGCCCCGCTGCCGCGTTCCCTAGCCCTGCCGGCGGGCTGCCGCCGCCGGGCTCGCCGGCCGCCCCCTCCCGTCTGCACCGCCGCCGCGTTTCCTCGCCCTGGCCGGCACTGCAGGCCCCCGCACCGCCGGGCTCCCCCATGCTGCTGGCCCCGATTCTGCTGGGCTTCCCCCGCTGCCAGGCAGCCCCACCCGCCGGCCTTCCTGCTTCTGCCATGCTCCCCTGCACTGCTAGCCCCAGTTCTCCCAGGCTCCCTCGCCCTACTGACCCGGCTCTGCCGCCCCCCCTGCCCCGCCCTGCTGGCTCAGGCTCTGCCGCCCGCCCCCCACACTGCTGGCCCCGCCTCTGCCAGGCTTTCCCACCTCAGCCGGGGCCGGCCGGGCTCCAGCTTGGCTTGGGGCTGCCGCGGGCTCTCACTTCCGTGTTGGCAGCTTTTAGAATTTTGTTCATGTATTAGCCGCCCTCGAATATTAGCCGCACTTCCGGGTTTCCACCAAAATTTTGGTCAAATTGGTGCGGCTTGTATTCGTGAAATTACTGTACTCTATCAAGCATTATTGGTCTGGAGAACAAGTGGGAACTGGAACTAAGTCTGTGAAGGAGAAGATAGCAAGTGAAAGATAGATACTAAAGGCACTGTTACCAGCTTTACTTGCCACAGAGCTGTTAAGAGTCTGGACTGTTGCTGGTGTGAGGTGCATCACTCATCTGAGGCAAAATTTATTGCTTTTATGGAAAGTAATTTAACTCTCTAGGATTTCTTAATGAAAACCTGCAGGAAGAAGAGAACACTCACCTTAGTAACATCAAATCCTAACTAAGGAGTGGCTTGCCAGTTCATCGTGCTGAATTACTGATCTGTGTGCTGTTTATAGTTTTCTGGTTTTTTTCTGAGATGAACTAGCAGAACGTGTCACTTTGAGTATCCTCCTTTTGTGGGAAGTAAATTGTGTGAATTATCCTTTGTTAATCAAATTAATGTTGAAAATGTAGAACACCCTTCCAGTTAGTAAGAAAAGTATAGTTACCTGTGTTCGTATACAATTGTTACTGGTATAATCATCTGGACAAATGGCTGCTCATTTGGGAACATCTTAGAAACACTTCTCCACAGAGACCAGGAATAAAATTTAAATGCTCCTAAACTTTGGGAGTCTTAAATTAGGGGTGGGGAAGAGCCCACCCCAGAAGGTCCTCATTTTCTCACTCCCAGTGAAGCAAAGTAGAGCATCTGGTGCCTATCTGGTGACACACTTTGCAAGAACAGAACGTATAGTCCAAATTTAGTGACATAGAAAAGGTGACAAATTGATGTTTCATTCAGAGGTGACATTCCCAGTGGGCTTGGTAAAGAGGGTATTGTAGTTTCTGGCATAATTAAGGCATAGTTATATGTAACGTGCATTGTTTAGAGACAAAAATTTTTTTGGAAAACAAGAAGAACTTTCACAGGTTTTAGTTTGGCAAACCATAAGAACAGGGGTGACTTTTTTTTTTTCAGAACTGAATATATAGGTCAGCTTTCCTGCAGTAAATTTTGATCCACTCACCTAACCTACAGACTGATAGTGACAGCAGGGGAAGGGAAATGGACTATCTTACCCCTCCAAATTTACCAGTGATGAAATGATGGTGGACTTGTACTGTACTCAGAGAAGCTGCCTGAAACAAATTACTAAATGTTTAGTGTTGTGACTCTAAAAGTGCATGTGTTGTGTCCTAATATGTGTCACTTTTGATCCTTATTAAATTGCAGTGAATTTAACAGCTATGCAGTTGTCTTTTATTGACTTATCTAGGTTATTTTTTTGTATGATATAGTCACTGATCTGCTGTAGGTCCCCCACTGTCTGCCCCCACACAGCCAAAAAAAGATTCTTGGCATTGGAAAGAGAAATAGGCTTCAGAACTGGAAATCTGTTTGATGCTTTTTTTGTGCAAGTTAACTACAGCAATTTCACAATTATAAGCTGCACCATTTTGACTAAAATTTTGGTCCGAACCCAAAGTGCGGCTTATAATCAGGTGCGGCTTATATACAGACAATGAACAAAAAGTTGCTGTTTTAGTTTGGAGGACAGGTGTCTGCTGAGAAAGCAGGAACTTCTCTTTGAAATGGAGAATGTAAACCCCCTCTCTCCAAATTATTATGATTTTGAAATCAAGGGGCATTCAAGCAAAAATATGGGAATTGGGAATAACAGTTCTTTTCTAGGGAAATCAAAATAGAAATACAGTACTACAAAGAAACAAACTCCAAACCCTGACAAAGTCAGAGTACAACCTGACACCTGTCAGGCAGGGTGTTGGTAGCAGTCGCATTAAATGGTGGCTGCATCCTCCTGCAGTGACAGATATGATTCAGTTGAAGCAGTGTTCCTGTAGAAGGTGCAGTTTCCCTCCGGAGGTCCAGTGGTGATGTGCAGAAATCTGGTTTTCCTCTGGAGTCCAGTGGAGAAAGGGGCTACCTTAGTGTCCAAAAACCTCTGTTTTTATCTTGGTAAGAAATGTTGGGCTCTTCCCCCTGGCTGGAGCAACTTCAATGGGATGAAGTAATTTTATCAGTCACACAGTGGGACCCCGTGGGCCATTAGCAGAAAATGACTCGCTGGAGGAAGGATGGGTTGTGAAAAGATAAAGAAGAATGCCCTGCCTGGTTTCAATGGATGGCCCATTAGCAGAATATCTCCCGTTGAGATAAGGATCACTGCCCCCACCCTCAACAGATGGTGATAGAATAGATACCTTTTATCACACTCTTTGTTGTAACGTGCAGCTTATAATCAGGTGCGGCTTATATATGGACAAAGAACGAAAAGTTGCTGGGACCCGGAAGTGCGGCTTATACTCAGTGCGGCTTATAATCGTGAAATTACTGTACTCTGAATTTACCGTCTGTTATGACTGTTGGCATGCAGATTGAGAGTTGACTTGAGATATTAATCTATTAGAGGTTAAAGTCATGCTTACAGTCTAAAAAGCATGTAGACAATTCCAAACCTTAGCGACAATCCTGAGTAATGTAGATTGGTAGACCTCGTTGGAAACTTTATTTTTATTTGGAACTTTGTACAGAACAATAAGCGCTGTTACTGTGCTGTGAAATGAGAGTTTGAAGTAGATTTGCTGTTGACCATGGTTGTGTGATTATGTAAATTATTCTGTGGCCTTTTTCTTGGAAGATTGATACTCTGAAAATTTGTGGAGAATTTGTCCTCCAAGAGTGAAGCATACCTATCTGGAGTGCAAAAGTCTTAACTGAAAGAGGATCTCAATAGTCTAATAATTCTTGTTCCATCCAGGACAGGGTGAATTTTTGCAGTAGCCAGGAGGGAGCATGGCTGGGACCTGGAAGTTATTCTGTGACACCTCTCATCATTGTTGGACATCAGCCTGTTAGAATAGCTTTTGAGAATTTTGAATTTCCTTTGGATGTTAAGGAAAACGTGTTCTTGCTCCTATGTTGTCTACGTATCCTCAGCTTATTCTACACCATGTTTAGAGTCAACACCAGTACAGTCAACACCATGTCTAGAATCAGGACAGAGATTTCTAGGAAGTTTAACCAGAGATCTGTCTGAGGAAGGATAGTCATGAGTAGCATGGAATGTGAGATAAAATGGGCCATTTCTTTTGAAAATTCTCTCCTCCAGTGTTTTGAGAGTATCACTACAGGACCTTGATAAAGTCACAGAATATTTGCAAGAAGAATGCTGTGGAAACTTCATGAAGAGTCAACTTAGATCAGCTCAACCCTGGTTACTCTTTACTGGACACAGTCCAATGCTAGACAGAACCCTTAGAGGAAGAGAAGGAAATCAGATCAACAGGTGCTGTGACCACTCAAACTGCAACCAAACTGGAGAATAATTCATGTCAGTAACAATCACCCCTACACAGAAGAAGAAATCCAGGACCAAATCAGTTTACATAGTGAGGGATAAAGAGGAATTAGAGCTCTCACAACTGGAGGAAGAGGCAGGGCCAGAGATAGTCACCCAATTCCTATCCCTGGGTGAGTTAAGTGAAGAGATTTCAACTCCCAGTCATGAAAGCCCCAGATGACCTAGCTGCTCTGATGCTGCAATATCATGGCCCAGTATGAAACTAGATGGCAGTGAAGCCAAGCATCTGGTATCCCTGTCCTGGTGAGCATTTGGGAAGAGGACTCTCAGCCTCTGAAGGTGACGCCTGTCAAGTGTGAGAGAAGGGTGTTCTCTCATGGATGATCTAGTGGCACGCCCAAGCAGGTGCAATGCCATGGAGAAAGATGTCCAGTACCTGAGAGAATTAGTTGTGCTGGAGGTGATCTGTGAGGATTCAAATAGCAAGAAATATTCTTTAGATCCAGATAAGGTCCATTGTACACAATTCATGTGGCCGAAGTTGTACGGAGCACGCCATTGTCACTCACCAACTTGTTGGCATTAATGTCAATGAAAGAAGGAGAAAAAACAGTCCTTCAGGTGACAGACTTAAGTAAAATGATCACTTCTTTTCCTGCTTATCAACCTGCTCCTTGACTGTGGAAAGACTGTCCCAAGACTGTGGACTTGAGCAAACTGGAGAGATGTCCCATGCCCCACCAGTATGGACCAGAATCTCTGCTATTGAGATACACAGAGGCTCGGTGTGTCCTTGGCATAGATTACTGCAGGACCCAAAAGGACATTGTTGGGCTTTTGGGATAGCTACTGTGGAGACAGAGGAAATTAGCAGAATAACTTGTCTTGTTTCTCAGAGGACCCTTCTGCTCTGGGACTGTTGAGGGTCAGAGAACAACAAGCACCAATCTCTACCACAACAGTCCACTGTGGACAATACCGCACCAACCGCCTACTCCATGACCTCCATCTGTGAGCTGATTCATGAACTGGAGAGCCAGGGAGTGGTCAGCAAGACCCACTCACCCTTTAATAATCCTATATGGCCTATTGACAATGGACTATCATGGCTTGAATGAAGTCACACCACCACTATGTGCCACTATGCTGGATATGCTAGGACTTCAGTATGAACTGGAGTCCAATTCAGTACCACCATTGATATCGCTAATGCATGTTTTTGCCATTCCTTTGGCAGCAGAGTGCAGGCCACAGTTTTCCTTCACCTGGAGGAGCATCCAGTACACCTGGGACCAACTGCCCCAGGAGTGGAAACAAAGCCCCATCATTCGCTACGGACCTGACTGTAGTGGAAAAGGGCGAGGCTCCAGAAGATTTCCAGTACATTGATGACATCACTGTATGAGGGAACACGGCAGAAGAGGTTTTTGAGAAAGGGGAGAAAATAATCTGGATCGTTCTGAAGGCTGTTCTTGCCATAAAGCAAAGTCAGGTCAAAGGATCTGCCCAGGATATTCAGTTTTTAGGAGGAAAATGGCAAGATGGATGTCATTAGATTACAGTTCATGTGGTCGACAGCATAGCAGCTAGATCCCCACCAACCAGCAAGAAAGGAGCGCAGGCTTTCCTAGGTGCTGTGGGCTGCTGGAGGATGCATATCTCAGATTACAGTCAAATTATCAGTCCTCTATATCAAGTGACCCAGAAGAATGACTTAAAGTGGGATCCTGAACAACAACAAACTTTTGAACAATTTAAATGGGAGATGGTTCTTCCAGTAGCCCTTGGGCCAATTTCATGTTTCATACCAGACAAGGTGTGAGGCATGTGCTCTGCATGGCAGCTGGGGAGAATGGCCTTCCTGAAACAGCTGTCAGAAGGTACCTGGAAAGACTTGAGGCTGACCTCTGGGTTCTGGAGTTAGGGTACAAAGGATCTGAGGCCTGCTATGCCCCAGTTGAAAAGACATCCTGGCATTTATGGAGGAGTTTGAACTACCTCAGAAGTGATTGGCACCAAAGCATACTTCCTTTTGGTGCCCCAACCGCCAATGCTGGTCTGGATGTTTGAAGGGAAAGTCCCTTCCACACATTATGCTACTGATGTCATATGGAGTAAATGGACTGATTTCAGAAATAGCCTTGTAGACACCTGGGCCAGAGAGCACAGTAGGTGCAGCACATTCCCTATCTTGCACTAGCCTCTGGGAAAATGAGATGGTACAATGGACTGTTAAAAACCTTGAAAGCAATGGGTGGTGGGACCTTTTAACATTGGATTCTACATTAAGCAGAGGCCATCTGCTTAGTTAGCACCTGAGGTTTCACCAACTGAGCTGTCCTTGCCCAATCAAAACCTCCATGTACCATAGAAGGGGATAAATCCCCATTGTGCATATGAGCAACATGTTAGGGAAGACAGTTTGGATTAGTCTTGCCTGAAGCAAAGGCAAGCTCATCTGTAAGATTATTTTTACTCAAGGACCTGAGTATACATTCGCCACAGAGGGATGGGGAAAAATGATGATGTGTACTTCAAGGGGATTTGATTTTGGGGTAAGAACAGTTTGTAATGTTGAATTGTATAATATTGGTTGCTGAATGCCACTGCCACTCTATGCCATAACTACTGTGGCCAATGGGTATGGAATGGTCCTTGTACACCACTCATGAGCTCCTGATGCAGCTTGCAATGAAGTGACTGCACACCAGCCCTCCTGCCCTGGAACACATCTAGGATAAATAAAACCCACAGTAATGGACTTAAAAATTAACAGACATCTCAGAGGGAAGGCCATTGACTATAGAAATTATATCTGTGCTTGTGTGTGCGAATATATGTATATAGTTGGAAGCTAAAAGATTTGGATATGACATAGATAGTATAGAATAAGAAATGGATGATGTCCTGGTTCCAACCAGGGTTAACTTTTGCAATAGCCGGGGTGGGGTGTGGCTAGGACATGGAGGTTATTCTGGGACACCTCACATCATTTTTTAGGCATGGGGGAAGGGCTTGCTTCTGGGTCAGGGTAGCGTGGTGGAAAGAGTGATCAGGTATTATTAGGTGTTTTTCTGCTGCTCAAGACAGACTAAAACTAGCAATAGCAGTACTAGTTTACTAGTTTTCATGGTAGTTTGTAGGTGTTGTTTGGGAATGTTATTATTGAAGCTTCCATCTTTTTAAACAAAAACCTAGACCCAAACATGTTGCCATAAGATTTCATAATGTTTAATCTGATTTTCAGTTTGGACTCTTTTATAGCTCCATAAGTTTTAGTTTTGACTGTTACACTTTTGCCTCTTACTGCTTCTGTTCCTGTGCTTGAAACAGATTGAGTGCACAGGAAGGTGAACTCCAGACAGTCTTTATTTAAAAGCATTGCTTTTGTGCAACATCTTTGCCTTTCAGTGCTTATGAGAGCTCTAAAGATTGTTTGTTTGGTTTTTTTTAAAATCTTTCTAGATCTTTAAGAACATGCATGTGCTTTAGTCTTGCCAGTAGCTTTATAGCTTAAAGAATTAGAGTCTTTGTACAATCATGTGCTTACAGCATTAAAAGATTGTGGTTACAGTATTACATGTCTGTCCTTCAGCTGATCAGTGTTACATATGTAAAACCAAACCAAATTTTGACAGCTTTGCTCTCACATGTAGAAGCTATTACTGTTTCAGAGAGGACACTAAAATTATGTTTATTTAGTGACTTTGCAGCTACAGGGATAATTTTTCACATAAGCTTATTGAGAAGAAAATTTCCTTCAAAACTGGAGAAGATAGAGAGAAGATAGATTTGCAGCTTTGGTGTGTTCTCTACAGCCTCTCTGTGATCTGTCCTTTTAAAGCATTGTATCAACAATCATCTTGAAGGAATTGTTCAGTAATGTCGTTTGGTTATTGGAGAAGCTGGAAAATAAGGAGTACTAGTTTTGTTGGTTGTAGATACTGGTTTAATTAGGTAATACTTACAGAGAATATTAATACTTTTGATTAGTATCAAAGTTTGATTTTCCTGGTATGCATTTATCTATAATGGCTCTTTCAGCCACTGTGAAGATATTAAAATATGCCTGAGGTTGTATGGACAGATTTTCCCAAATATAGTTGTTCCATGTTCTAATTTAACAAAAATGTTTTGTTTTTCAGGGTGGATTACAAGAAGTGGCTGAGCAGTTAGAGCTGGAAAGGATAGGACCACAGCATCAGGCAGGATCCGATTCTTTACTGACAGGAATGGCCTTTTTCAAAATGAGAGAAGTAGGTGGACATACTGTTTTTATTTCCATGGTAGTAATACGCTGTGATAGTGACATGGAATTGCTGATTCTACTAAGTCAGTGGTATTTTAAGGAGGTCTCTGAAGGTCTTCAGGAGTCAATCCTTTCTTCACAAAAATGAGACCACCTGTATTTTTAACTTGAGTAAGTGTAAACCAGCCTTACTGATTCCTTGCTTTGCTGCTGTGAGTATTTCTTCCCAATTCCAGCCTAGGCCTGAATTTTGGATTTTTTGTGAAGTTTTGTTTTTGGGTGTTTTTTCCTCACCTGTTTTGCAGGGTGCCATTTTTAAGGTGGCTGCTGCAGTGATTTATGAACTGCTGAAGCCAGATTCCTTTCTGGGTGACTGTACTCAAGCTAATTTTCTTTTTTTTTAAGAGCTTTTGCTCAGTATGATATCCACCTGGTGTGTACTGCTGCTTCTGGCAGGCTGGGAGGTGGGAAGGAGTGCCGATGAACCACTTCTAGCTAAACTTTCAAGCTAGAGGTATATTAAATAATGATTTCCAGGCTGCTTTGGAGAATTTCCATGCATTTCTTTTTCCTTGCCATTGAGTGAAGCACATTTTACTAAGGCTCTAAAGGTCAGTTAATTCAAGGTTTACAGCAAGGACAGTCAGGTCTTACAAGCTTCACATTTCCTTGCTGCTTGTCTGCATATAACAAGAAATGCAACAGGAAAATATTAGGATATTTTGCATTAGCAGAACAATCAAATGTCAAACAGGCCTCTTCTGGAAAGTAGTTGCACTGAACAAATGCCAGTGCATCAGAACATGGCATTCTTCCAGCAATTCAATGTCATTTACCATATCAAAACAGATGGCAATATCAAAGCTTGTAGTTTAATCATGTTAAGTACTACAAGCTGAAGTCTACCTTCTGGAATCCAGTCTTTTGTATGAAGGAGAAAATGACCACGTGTTTGTGATTAATATTAGTGGCACAGAATGATGGTTTGCGCTGGTTTGCTCATCCTACCACTCTGTTCTGGCTCTGCTGGAATGCAGTTGTCAAGTGGGTCGTGGGCTACAGATGCAATAAAAAGGATTATGTTTCTGGTATGATCCAAGTCCAGTGCAACTACCTGCTAGTATTGCAGTGCAACTGTCTGCCTAGTATTGTGAAAATTCCAGTCTTGAATTTGAAGCAAAATCCAAAGCAAAAAAGATACAGCAAAAAAGATGGTTAAGATACGGCCTTTCAAGTTAGTTTTCTAGAGTAAAGGTTCAAATCCATGATAGTTTCTTCAATGAGATGCAGTTTGTGTTAGGTGGCAAACTAGCTGGTTGAATTTATTTACTGAAAACTTTTACCAGAAGTGGAAACCTCTGAGGGTTTCTTAGTGCAACACACTTGTTTAATTGAGCCAATAGACATGGACTGATAATGAATTTTTTCCCAGTACTTATAATACTCTTTGCCAATACAGCATTTCTAAATAAGAACACAGTAGTAAGCAGAGAGAAATACATTTAATGTAGATTTTTAAAGTTTTTCAGCAGACTTCAGTGTTTAAAAATGTAAAAAGACTTCACTTTACAGTGATTTTTGAGGCACAGAATTTTGTTACTAGTTACTGTGAAGGAGATGCCACTTGCTTGCTGGGTCTTGGAGTGCCAGCCAAAAAAGTTACTGATCCTTTTCTTTTCATCAGGGATACTTAAATAATGATATTACAAGAGTAGAGTTGTTATTTTGGGCTTTTCCTACCTGTTTTATTTCATTAAGAACTGCTGGGGGCAGTAAAACTTTTAATTAAAGTCTCTGATTCCTACAGTATACAACTTTCCATCCTGCTAAAAGCAAAGCTTGAATGGAGAAGTTTTGAGCTGTGTGATGTATACAGGCCTCCATGTTTAGATTGTATATTGCATCCATTCTGTTCCTGCATACTTCTGCCTGTCTTAAGTTTCTGCTATTGATGATGACTCATAATGTGAACCACTGGGGTGTCCAGGATTGCTGTGAAGGTTTTAGGGTGAAAAATATTTGTGTATGTGTGTGTCTTATTTTTGCAAGATAATTTGTGATTTTGTGCTTGAAAACCCAAGTCTGAAAGGCAGAGTATCAGAATATCATGGGCTTTATTTTGTCTTCACTGAAAGATTCCATTTGCAATTTAGATTTGCAATGTGTAAATGCAGTCTTGGTACAAAATTTTACTGTTCCTCATTAAATGAAGTTCCCCTCTGTGAGGACCTGAAAATGCATCTTTCTGCATTTCTCTAAACTCTAAAATGGATTTTGTGCTCATCCTCCCCACCCCCAAACCCATATAATATAAATCAGGACATCTCTATTCCAAGACAGAATACTGAGGAGAGGTAGAGGAATGGCCACTGCTGATGGATGCTAAGCATATGCCTGTAAGAAGCACCACAGAAATCAGATGGAGAAATATCTTTGTTGCTCTTGCAGATATGTGAGTGATGACTAATAATGCAAAATAGTGAAAACATTGCATTTGGCCATTTAACTGGGAGAGGTGCACAGGAAGAGTGATTGTATTTCTTGACAGATTTAAATATCTGTGTCATATAACACATTGTGATAATGTGTTGAGATTAAGTGTTTTATTATACTAATTATATAATCTTTTACACCTTGGGATTTGATGCCTTATTTTAAAAGATTAAAAATTTTAAAGCCTTTCTACAATTCTATTGAAACTGAACCTTCTGTTTTTGCAATAATTCTTGTCTCTCTTTTAACTTTTCAGATGTTCTTTGAAGATCACATTGATGATGCCAAATATTGTGGCCACTTGTATGGTCTTGGTTCTGGCTCATCTTATGTACAAAATGGCACAGGAAACGCTTATGAAGAAGAAGCCAACAAACAGTCATGACATGAAATGAAAGGCCGTCTTTTTGACCTCCACATGCTTGTATATAGGTTTTATCTCCGATTGAACCCCTTGGACAATTAAGGCTTCCCCCCCCCCCCCCCCCCCCCCCTTTCTCAGCACACTTTCTTTTCTGCCTTTCTATGTACTAAACTTGACTGTTCCTATCACAGATTTTGATCTTAATATTAATACGTAAAATTTTCTGGGTTACATTTTGTCCTCTTAACAAGCCCATTTGTAAAGAAGCATGTATAGGATCAGTGTGGCAGAGAGAAGGGGAAAATTGAATGATAATGAATATTCTGGTAAACTTGCCTACATCGTTCTTCCAGTTTTTTGTCTTTCCCTTCCCTTCTCTAAATTAATTGGCTCTGATTATAACTAACTTACCCCTTCATGTCTGTTCTTTCCAGTATGCAGGCATTTTAGCTATTCAAGATTGTGGACCATCAAATTTGCACTTTAGAGAGCGACTCTGACTCAGATCCTCTGTTTTATTTGAAGTTTGTTTTGGTTTTTTCTTTTGCCCTCAGCTAGAAAACAATCATCTGCCAAGTTCAGCAGCTTCAAGCTGTATTTCCTTGGTATCTCAACCCACACAACGGGTCTTATTTGCTGCATAATGTTTGTTCAAGCAAAACAAATGACTGAAATCATAGTAATTGCTCTTACTTTACTAGTGTTTGGTCATCTTCCAACACATCCTGCACATGTCAACTGCTAGTTGGCCTGCTGCTTTAAAATGGCTCTGTGATGGGGAAAAGAGGCTTGAAAAAACAGCTTTACACCCTTCAGGAAAAGAACAGCTATAACTTTAGCTTTTTTGCCATTAAGCTGAGAGTTGAAGGATAATAGAAAAGTAGGAGTCTTGTAACGGCACATTTCCCTTGATTAACCTCATGGCTTTTATCCTAGTAATGTACACCTCAGATATTTTTTATGAAGTCATATTTATTATGTACTTGATTTCATGATTTTTGTAAGTCAGTTTAATTGAAGATAAACCCCAAAGATCTGAAAAAATACTATTTAATTGAATTATTGAATTAGAAGGACAATGAAATCATGCTTTTTTGTAGTTATTACGACAGATGTTACAGATATTTGTTGTAAGACAACAAAATATAAATAACTTCGAGCTAATAAAGTTACCTGAGGAGTGTAATGCTAGTTTATTTTTGAGTATATCTTACAATATATTTTAGATATATTGTTTTCAAGGACCCTAAAGTATGTTCTTAACTCTGCATAGCATGTATACAGAGCAGTTGTGCAGGAAGGATTTTTGGTATTGAATAGCGAAATACTAGCCTGGAATGATGGAATGCATGACATTGTGTGTCTGTGCGTGTGCGCGCGTACGTGTGTTTGACACGGAAATCAATAGCAGAAAATCTCCAACTGTTCACCAATTACTCTGTTTTATCTTGTACTTTAAAGCAAAAAATCAAACACCTTTTTCTCATTGAATTATGATGATGTAACTGGGCGGTCCTTTTTAAACAAGTAATTTGCATAACAGAGGGTATTTGTTTTTAAAGCTTTTGTAAATAAAGGCCTAAGAAATGTTTTCTTACATAACAACAGACTGGTGGTTTTGTTGCAAAATTTTTCCTGGAATGTGATTACTTAGTCAGTTCAGCTCTGTTTTGTTAGGCATGATAGTTCTTTTCTACATGCTGATACAGAGGGATCTAACTCGCTGCTCCCTGACTGATTTTACATTCAGAGCAGCATTGTGTTCATGGGTTTCCAGTCACTTTATTCTTGCTGTCCTGAGTTTGAAGAGGTGTGATTGCAATTTACTTCTGAGGCATCCCAATCCCATTAGTACTTTTATACTGTTCTGCATTAGATGATGGTGACTTGTTTTAACTTCAGTTGGCTTTGGCTTAAGGTAGTGATAGTGAAAGCAGGATGAATTCTTACTGTGGCCTCCAGGGAAAGTTTGCATAGATATGGAATGAAGAACCCCTGAAGTTTAAAGCATTTGCTTTAAAGTAGTAACTTTGCCTAAAGCATATGGATGCAGATATCTGGCTAACTTGAGCAGAATGACTCTTTGAAAGACTTTAATGGGTTTTTGTTTTGAAGTAGGTTTTTAATCAAGGATCAAAGGAAGTTTTTAGAGCCTTCTGAATGTGTGCCTACAGTAAAAGTTCTAGTGCCAATGGGAATGTGCTTTTGAAGTGACTACTGAGTATTCCATATGCTGTGCTGTGCTTTTCGTTGCTTCCTGTCATAGAATCATAGAAAGGTTAGGGTCAAAATGAACCTTAAAGATAATCTAGTTCCAACCCCCTTGCTGTGGAGAGGGACACCTTCCACTAGACCAGTATTTGACTCCAAAGAATTCTACTCTTGAGTTTTCTTCCAGTTACAAAAGCATTTCTCAAAAGCCATTGGTCATCATGAAATGGATTATGTTTTATTCTGTGAGAGAACTCTTGGTCTGATCACTGTGATCTGTCTGTTGAGAGCTGATTGCAGCTCAGGGGAGACATCTGTGCATCATTCATTTCCTTGGCAAAATTACATTTAGTTTCCATTAAGGAGTGATGTAAATTGTGAATTGTAGAGATTATGAAAAAAGTAAATTCTTATGTGTAGGACTATTACGTGTAAACTTCAGAGCCTGAAATCTGTTTCCAAAGTGGCCAGCTTTAATTGATTTTACAAAAATTATTGTGTGGGCACATTTCCAGCTGTCTAGACATGCATCTTTTTGTTCAGAGACAAGAATTCTCATTCTAGGCCTCTGCTTTTCCCATTTAAAACACACTGTTGAGTAGGTTTGTCAGAAGAAATGCAACATCAAAACCTGTTATATCTGATCTATTTTTAATCCACTTGTATTTTTGGCTTCTGGAGTCAGATGAGTGTTCCAGGAACCTTATGTTCTCTGTCACTATTTTTTTTTTTATATATGTAATTTTTATTTTAAGCATTTAGTTCCTTTCCTCTTTGAAACTAGGCAAGAAGCATCCTTGAGATGAAGGAAAATAGGTCTGGAATACATTCAGAGTATTTAGGGCTTTTTCCCACATGAATTTGCTGATGAACTATAAACTCTGGCATCTAAGATAGTCCTCTTATCTGACTGGTTAGTCCATGCTCAAGAATGGTTCATTCCCTTACTCTGAAAATCCAAGGAAAGTGGCAGGAAGCCTGCATTCATGAACAAGGTGCTTGTGATTCAACCTAAAGCACAGAAAGGTGGAAGCAGGACATGGACATTGAAGTGTGGATGAAGGAGTTGGTTTAAGAAAAGCAAAGCCTATCTGAAGTTGATTCTTGTGAGGGACAAGAAAAGCTTGTACAGGGACAGCAGGAGCAATGTGACACTACTGCTAAGTGGGGGCAGGAGACTAACTTAAAAAGGACATGAAAAGGCCAAGTTACTCAATGCCATCTTTGCTTTGATTTTTACTCTTAGGACCTGCCTTTGGGCACCCCAGGTCCCTGAGATGCCTAGCAAATTCTGGTATAAGAAAGACTTATCCTTAGTGAAGGAAGATCAGATTAGGAATGTAAAAACAAACTGGACATAAGTTCTGTTTTAAATTCCCAATTGGTTTTTCAACCTTGAATTAATCAATGACTCAAACCAATATGCACTGAAAGAAAACACTTCTATACTGAAGCAGTTTTTAGAACTTCCCTAGAAGTTTAATATTCACATGTCAATGGATTTAGAATGGTGTGGGTTCATTGCAGTTCATTAACCTGTAAAATAATTACAGTAATTTCATGATTACGAGTCGCACCCAATGTTTAGGTCTTTGTCCATGTATAAGCCGCACCTGATTATAAGCCGCATTTTCGTTTGCAGGGAGGACCCGCGTGCAACAAAGTAACAAATTAGTAATGGAATCGTGGGATCGCTCGCCCTGGCCCGACGCTGCCCTGTGGTGCTGGTGGGAGGGAGGCACGGAGCCCGCCTTCACCTGCGGCAGGAGGGGGAGGGAGGCACGGAGCCCACTCACACCCACTGCAGCAGTGGGAGGGAGGCACGGAGCCTGCTCACACCCACGGCAGCAGTGGAAGGGAGGCATGGAGCCCACCCTCACCCGCAGGGGCAGCGGGAGGGAGGCACGGAGCCCCCGCCTCCCCCCCCACCGCAGGGTGGGCAGGAGGGATCCCCCGCCTTCCCCCCCCCGCGCTGCCAGCACGGAGCCCACCTCCACCCGCCGTGCAACAGAGTAACCAATGTGTAACAATCGCGCAATCCCGGGTTTTACTGGCAGGTGCTCGGCTCGGCACCTTGGCTCGCACTTCTGGGTTTTGAAATTTCAGAGTTTTTTCCATATATTGGCTGCTCCTGAGTGTAAGCCGCATTTCGGGTTGGAAGCAAAATTTTAGTCAAAATGGTGCGGCTTATAATCGTGAAATTACTGTAAGTGGAATTTTAAATGAAACAGACTTCTCAATATTTTTATTTTATACCACCATGTCAGTGATGGCAAAGAAAGCCAAAAGCCTCCAGTAGAATTGTGGGTATTTTTCTAACTACTTAAAATTGTTGAGTTTGAACAAAACCTCACAAAGAATAAATCCTGATTTTTAAATAGAGTAAAATCAGTTATCTCTGTGTACTTTTCTATTCATACCATGAAATTATTCTCCTGGTATATCTGATGTTTAGTGCACCTTGCTTGGTTAATGGGAGATTGTTTTATTTCCCTCTTCCATGAGGGTGCTTATTTGGTGTTTATTTCCCTCTTGCACTACTTCACACAAGTACTGAAATGAGGATGATTCTCCTGCATTATTTTAGCAGTCTTGGGTTGGGAATAAATCTACCCATTCATGCCAGCTGTGAAGATTTGATTTCTGCAGAGGATGGTGTCCTTCTGCCGCCACGGATACTATTTCCTGCCTCTGTTGAAGTAGAATTGTCTTGGCCAAGAGTGCTCTTTCCTGTGCTCCTAAGACACTTGACTCAGTTAACTGTGTTGGATAATGTGAAGGAGAACTGGAGAAAGGGAAGCCTTTTCCCTTCTCTGTGTATCAGGTAGAAATTGGCAGCAGATGAACTTTTTTAAGCTGTGTTACAGAAAATGTGCTTCATCTTTTGTGGGACAGGGAAGCAGAGTGGGGTTGCATTGGCAATACCCTTTCTTCTCATGATATAATAGCTGAGCTTCATTCTTGTCCCTCTGGATGCTCTGGGCAGTAGCTGTAGCGTCTATGAAAGTGTTTCATATGAAGCTGCTGGTTTTTACTATTGTATCTATTTGAAATACTGACCAGTTAAACGTCTTGATGTGACAGAGAAAATAACTGGAAACAAGTTCCTGTTGTCCAGATTGTAAGTGTGTATTGTCTATTTTTGCCTTTATAACAGGAGCTCTTTCTTAAGTGAACTAAGAACTATTCTATTTTCAGATTTAAAAAAAAAAAAAAGGAAAGTGACTTCATAAAGTGATGACTGTCAGGAAGTGTTGGGTCTGTTCCAGTTATGCCAATCAGTTAAACTAAGAGCATGCAGTGGGGAGAAAGGGAAGATAGCTCATGGCACAACTCTTCCAACTGCTGCACTCAAACTATTGGGACCCTCTGCCTGAGATTACAGTGATCTGGGATGAAGGATGTGATCAGTGCTTCAAGTACTGGATATCAGGATGACTGAGTTACTGTATTTCACTCAGCAAGTGGTGACAACTTAGAGAAATGAAGGAATTACTTAGCGAGAATCAGCTTTGAGAGGGCGAATAATATCATGAACATAAGTAGTGAATGTGCATTTCACAGTTGAACACTTTTAATCTAAGAAGGGAAGAAGAGAAAAAGATGATAAAAAATTTAAAGAGGGAACAATTGAAAAACTGCTGGGGGAACATGGCAAGGCTTTCCTTAGATTATGTCAGATGTCACTTGCTCAAAGTTTCATCCCAGAAGGCTGCTGCTTTTCCCATCCTGCTACAAGGTCACTGATAAGCAGGTGATAGATGGAAATGAAGTAGCAATAGAGACATCCCACCACCCCCACTGCATAGCAACACTTTTAAAAAAAAATATCTTGTTTTGGATGAGAATGTTTGTGTCCAGTTCAATACCATTATTTTTGGAAGGGTTTTAAAAACAGGATGAGCTTGGACCATATACTGCTGGTTATGTCTGAAGTGGAAGAGGTAAGAGCTACTTTCATCTTTACATAACTGTTCTGCAGATTTAGAGGTCCCTGAGCCAACAGTCTCACTCCTTTCTGCACAGGAGATGGATCTAGCACTTTCCTAAGGAAGTCTGTTAGGAAAGAGGGGAAAGTCAGGAAGGTGTGAAGAATCTGGCCTGGCAGGGACTGGAGAACCCTCATGAAGTAAAGCTGCTGTGGGTGACAATCCTGGCTAGTACCCATCTTTCCTGTACCATCTCACTTCTCTAAAGTACAGGGGGTTTAAGACACCCCCTCCTTCCCTCCCCACCCTTTTTGGGGAGACAAAATTCCACCTTTTTGACCAGCAAAAGTACTCAAAGGTGTGCAGCTTTGCTCTGCCAGCATGAAGGCACGGAGTTTTTCACTCACGAAAGATAATAGGAGACCTGGTTCCTTCTCAACCTCTTTCAGTGTCAGTGTGTTGTGAGGTGAACCTTGGAGAAGGGAAATGCAGCTATAGAAGTCCAAGACTCCTGTTGAAGAGGTGAGGGGGGACATTTACAGCAACTATGTTGGTAGTGAAGCCCTAGTAGAGATGATGTTCTGATCAGGTACACCATCAGTGAAACTAATGGTAGCGTGTCAATGACTACTACGTACATGGCATGCTGAACATGAAGCATTTATTTATGTGAGCAATACATTTACAAGTGGCAAAGTTATACACTAAATTTATGTCGAAATATATTTCCTCCCACCCCTCCACACACCAGTCAACCGAACCAGGGGAAGAACTCTCAGTCCAAATAATGATGAAAAACAGCTACAGCATTCCACACACTGAAAAAAACTTGTTTCCTTTCTGAAGTGTCGCTCACAAGAGATACTCAAGAACATCTGTATTTCATACTGTGCAATGTGCTCTAGGATGATTCTGCTTGAGCAGGGAGCAGATAACCCCAGTGGTGGTCCCTTCCAACCTTTGCCACTCTGATTTTGTTTCATTCATTACCTGCCCAGCCATAGTCTACTAAAGAACTTTCAGTCTGTAACCTAAACTGGACAGTCTTTTTTCTCTCCAGTTAAAGAATTAAAGTGCATAACAGCAGCTGTATCTTAACTGCTCACAAAGATTGTGTTCCATTTTCTTAACAAAAATAGTTCTCTGTGAAGACTTTGAGTATTCCATCACCAGTACATCTACTGATATAGAGTATATGTGGACTACTTCTGGATTCTGAGATGTTTTGGATTTGTTCTAACCTACAAATAAAAGAAATTTCTTACACATATAGGGAGCTATGGTTCATATGACTGTTTACATATATACAAAATAAATTTAACTCTGTTGTCATTTGGGACTCAGGCCCATCTGAGGAGTCTGCAGAACTCATCCAGCTTCCACTAAAGCCTGAAATGCAGTCATACCTCTAGACTAATATCAGGGATATTATCTTCTTTTTAGCAAAAAAGTAGATTAGTAACTGTACAGTAGGTAAAAAGCACTCATTAAAAAAATACAGAAATTACACAAAAGGCTGTAGTAAAGTGCCTAGCAAGAATATAAAGGACAGGAGAATCAGTGTAAGCAGACAAACAACATTGCATTCTTGCTACCCTGACTTCTTCGCGAATTCTCCTGCATGCATTGTAACACTGACAACGGTCAGTATGTCAAAAAGAGAATTTTCACTTTGTTATAGAAAGTATTAGAAAGTTTAAAGCCAAGAGTACAGTCATATCACCAGAAATTATACCTGGAGCATGACTAGCTCGATTTTGTCCATACTCTACACAGTGAGAACTGCCAGGAACCCTCAAAGCCTGCTGACGGTGCTCTTCATGGAGACACAGCTCATGCCCATCCAAATGTAGCTACAGCCCTCATGCACAGATCTCCTCAATATTTACCACTGAGCTACCATCCTTTCTTTCCCATTCTCCTCCCTTCATCAGTGTCTGTTTTCCATGCCTCCATCAGTTTTCTGTGAGGGGGACAGCTTCTGGCTGCAACAAAACTGCAGATTATTTAGGGCGATTGTGCTTTCCAAGTGAGACTTCTGAGACATAGAGAAGCCAGGATTTCTTGATCCTTTATTCCTCTCCTTTCTCTACTTTGATCCCCAGCCTTACTGAAAGATCTCAGAGCCCTGGACACAGAGAGACTGACATCTGTATTAGATAGACCCACTTCCATGATGTGTTTTGCTGGGAAGAAATTTTTTTGTTTTTACATAAAAATATGGCGCAAGATACACTGAAGCTGAATTTCAACTTTCTACTCAGCATTTTTAAATGCATGCTCCATGACAAACCACCCTCTGAATAACTGCATAAAAAACAAGACTCTACAGATAGAGAACCTGAAGTGTTAAAAAATATATTTTCCCTCTCCCCCTTATCCCTTGACAAGTTCGCCTTTAAACAAACATGAATATGAGGTAAGCTGACAGAACAACACTGAATAAAGAGCTGCAAAAAATCTTTTGGTAACTAGATCTCTGCAGGCATCATGTAAACTGTATGCTACCTTCATGCTAGTTTAAAAAAGGTGCTCTACATCAAGGGATCCACACTCTGGCACTTCTGGCAATAAATAGATGTTTTCAGGCTGGTAAAATTTTTAGATTAAAGAGAAAAGTAAAATAAATACATTTTCCCTCACTAGAGAAAAAAACACAATTTACTACACCAGCTATCACTTAAAACCCAAGAAAGACAAATTTTGAAGTCACCTGCTGGTAGAAGAGTTAATGATAGCATACCTTGCTTTCAGAATTATATCACTTAGTCTTGCTGCCAGTTTCCTAAACAAATGACTGGCACCTTTACAGTGTTAACCAACCTACTAAGTAACTCAGGTTTGATAATAGAAGCACTTTCCTTTTTCAGCCAAACTCAGCATAATCTGAGAGGTTTTCATTTTTCTTTTTTAACTTTTTATCTAGCCCCCTAGAAAGCATAACTAAGTTCCTCCCAAAGTTGTTTTCAGAACAGAAATCTGCATTTAAATGTAAACACTGATACCATAAATGTAGTGTATACAAAAGGCACAAGACAATTAGATTTGTGTTGCTGAAACTTCCTTGACTTTGAAAGCCAAAAATGCCTCTTTTATTCTGGTCAGTAAACTGATCCTAAGAAAGCTGCTAGCTCCTAACTTAATTGAATGGGATTTCCTATGTGCAGCAGCTTGGCTTTTTGGTATTGCAATCGAAAGTCCATTATCCTGTAAATGCAAATATCAGAAGTTATAATAGTATATGGTATTCATTAAGTTATGCAGTAAGAAAGGCAGTGTCTTGAAGAAAAAGTGAAAAAAGAAATCTGAGACAAATATTGATTAATAGGAAATTAGGAGTTTGAAAGACAGTGGCCTTCAGTAATTAACAAAGGTTGGTAAAAAGCCTTTTGGATCAAAGCTTCCTAAATAAGAGCTCCAAATGGGACAATAAAATCCCATCAAAATCCCCAGCTGGCTGGTTTCATTTACTTATTACCCATCTGAACACAGGCTTTTTATCACATCACTGAGCAGTGGCCCACCGTAGCATTCAATTAACCAATGGATTTTCTTCCCTCTCAACAACTTTTCGTACTATTGGTAGTGCAGATCTCAGGGAAAACAGAGCTTTTACAATAACGTTTTCCAAATAAATGTCTCAAAAATAGTCACACACATAATTTTTATCTTCTTAGCGTCAAAAATTGCTTATCAAGGGCTCAAAAGAAAATATAGCCCACCAAGCCACTGAACTATTCCTAATCAACACCTGCTGTTCTCCCTATTCATAAAGCCAGTAGTGCAAAATATGTGATTTTAAAATCAACTACTTACAACAATTTGAATTAAAAGGTGAATTTTCAAAACCAGCCAAGAACATGAACTGATA
Source organism: Catharus ustulatus (assembly GCF_009819885.2). NCBI lineage: Eukaryota > Metazoa > Chordata > Aves > Passeriformes > Turdidae > Catharus > Catharus ustulatus. The sequence continues at coordinate 45,307,619 of NC_046225.1, forward strand.
GTAAGGAGATCACATTTTCTTGTGCTGAATATCAAAATAAAACCAGCCATTGAAATTTTACAATTGTAAACGCATACTCTTCTTTTTTCCACTTTTTTGTACTCAATCATCCTTCACCACTCAAACCCAGTAATTTTAAGTTGAAACATCCTTTATATTGTTCAAAAGTAGTATGTTTAGTTTCATGTTTCAAGCAGTGACATGGAGACAGCAAATCATCTGTCAGTTTGTTTTCTGAGCACATCCATAGAGGAGCAGACAGGAGCAGCTGGCCAACAGGGCTGATATTTGGAAGAATGGATCTTCCTTCCAACAACAGCTTGTTCTTAAACTGGAATAGAATATTAATCACAAAATACATTATTTGAATCAAAGAATACTTTTACATTATCTTATTGCAACAAACTTGAAGAGGAAAGTGACTAACAGCAGAATAAAAATCCCACCCTGAAGAGGAACTCAATAAGGCTGTTCACAGATATGTTATTAATCTACTTCAGGATGACAGTGATAAGTACTGACTACACAGCAAGCAGGGCACCAGTTTATAAAATGACATGAGCTATTTTTACAGTACTTCCAGATACCAACATAATTAAAAAACAATTCTCTATTACATTAGTGTAAACTATATCTGGCACTTTCAGTAATTAGTCCTCTGCTGAAATATGAAGGATTATAGGATACAGGATATTGAACAGATCCTTCAGTGGGACAGAAATTCTAATTCTGACACATTGGCAGGGGCTACAGGCTGGATTTTTCGTATCTACGATGAAATTACTTGGTTTTGTTGTGGTGACTTCAGCAGCTCTATTAAAAGTATTCTACTCAATCCCTAGGAACAAATATAACTCATATATTGACAAGAATGTAATGAAGTTAAATGCAAAGTAGCTAAAAGAAGTTTTCATATAAGGGCTCTTATTGCAGCAACTGTATGTCACATATATGTGAACAGTAACCTATCTTTTTTGTTACTTCTCCAGAAAGTTTTAACTGCCACATAGAAGTATCTCAGAGCTAAGCAAACAACCAATCTGGTGCTTATGTTCATGTCAGAGAATTACCAGCCCTTACTACCCTTCTGAAAGTGCATGAACCCAAGAGAGGAAAAACCAACTTCCAGGAGCCCCTTCATATGACTTTAGACTTACTCTTTGGAACATAACCTCCTCTGAAAGTAGTTTCTCTTTAAAAATCCAAGTTTCAAAACGAATGCTTCCAAAAACAAAAAACACCAAACAAAGCCCCCAAACCCCACCGAGTGAAGTAATCAGCAAACACAACTCATTCTCAGACTGGACTAAAAGAAGAAGATAATTTACAAAGAGCACAAGATATTTATCAAGCTAAACTGATGGTAAAACCCATCCACTTTTAACCTCTTTAGAACAGTCACAGACTATGTTTGATTGTGCACACTCTTCAAAGAAAGATTAATGTTTAAAAACTATTACTTAAGTAAATAAAGTTCTAAGACTTTTTCTTTAATAATCCAAGAATCTATTTCTTCAAAGTCTGTCTCCAGTATTTTACTCTTGATTAGTGACGACAAGTAAGACATTAAACTAACTGAAGGTAAGTAATTTAGTATTTTCCAGAAGCTGTTGTTTTGTTGAAAAGACTGATGGATTAAACAGTGCAGAAATGCAGCATTTTACATTTTGAACAAAAGGATGGAAATGAGTGGTTTATATTCTATTATAATATCATACACAGAGCAGTGAAAATTGCAGACACTGAGTTTCCTTCACTCATCTCTTTAACTCTCTTCATCTGACACCCACATTTTCAACACCTCTAACACTTCACATCACCATCAACTTTGCAGATGTACCTATATCTGGAACTGTATCTTCTGTGTCATCATCTCTGAACACAAAACCAGAATGTAAGGGCCAAGAGGTTTTTAAATTTCTCTTCTGAACCAAACTGAGCTTCTGGGAACTTTCTGGTTCAAGCTAAGGGCCCATCTGTTGGTATCTGCACACCTACTACTTTTATAATCTCCCTTGACAGTGCAATACCATTCCTGACAGGTCTAGTAACAACCACTGCAGTTCCCTGATGACTTTCCATGCCTTTCATTTCGTCCATGAGGGACCATGAGCAGCCTCACAGCCATGAGAGCATGTCCAAAAGTCTTATCACACAAAAATGAAGGACTTTCACTTGAGACACTTTTTCAGGATGACTGAAAAGGTGCTTCCAACAGCAGAGAAGAAATCGCCTGGCTGGAACAACTCTTCCATACCAATTATTTGGTATGCAGAAATTCTTAGGGCTGCCGTTTTAAATACAATAATTTAATTCCATAAATTTTGGTGGAGTTAACTACATTCAAGTATGAATGATTGTGTTTATTCTCCACAGCCGAGGGTAAAGGTCAACTCCTGTTATGTACCTAACAGAATTTACTAGTTGCTTCTCAAACCTGCTTTCTGAGAAGTCCGTGTTGCAAGATATTAATGCAAGAAATCAAGAAAATCTCAGCTGTTTTTGACAGCAGGTGATTAAACGCTCAGGAAGTCATATGGACACCTTTGGTCTTCAGTTAGCAGCACATTTTTACTATTAAATAGGATGTAGCTCAGTACCTGACTCAGAGCAAGACACTAATAGCTTATATATTAGATTAAATCCTTTTTTCTTCATCATTTGATAGACTTTTACCTGTTTTAGCAGACAAAGCTAGATCTTTGCATAAAGTGTTAAGAATAGCCTAATTTTCAAACTTAACGTTACAAATATTGGCTGAACAGCTTGAATACTCACAATTTAAGTATCTTTCTAAAGAAAGGGAATAATAATAATAATGATAATAATAATAATAATAATAATAATATATTGGATATTACCTAAAAACCAATAAGTATGAAGATCAAACTAATTTGCAAACATGATACATCATGAAGTAGGAGGTTTAGTTTAAAACTATGAATTCATGTGTTACTACGTGTAGTAAAAAAATTAATTGAAGAAAAAAAATAGGAAGTGTTTTAGTAATTTTCTTTTGTGCATTCTTCAAATGGTAAGGAATCATTGAATAAAATATTTAATGTAGAGGATATTAACATACCTTTCCTTACATGTTCAGATGGTTCTTTTAAGGGAAATTAGGTTTCATTTTCCATGGTTAATGCAGGATTGCTCATACCTTAAAAGACAAAAAACAATATTCCCACAGAAAGAAGTCTCATGTCTATTTCAGTAAATAATACTACCCTGAATTAACAATCCTTTTAATGTCATTACTCTATTACCAAGTGTAGTCCTATCCTGTGTCTATTACATAGCTTTTCACTAGCTGCAAATAGCTGTCACCTCTTTTATAAGCAACTTGCTATCAAAGGTGCTATAAGGCCTAGCTTAAAAAAAAAAATAGCACCTACTAGTATCAGTGTTCTGATATCCCTTGGTCAGGTTTAACTGGGAAAGGCACAGCAGCTTGACACATGGAACTTCCTACAAGCATGTATTTAAAAAAAATCTTCATGAATTTTGGTTAATGAGTACAAACCACGTGACTGTGGTCATTGTTACACCATACCCTCCAAAACTAGTTTGTATAACACAAATCATTGCAGCATAAATCAACTCCTTACCAACTTTGCCCTTTTCAGCCTTTGCAGCTGTTTCTGACCAAGTTGGTGTATCTGTAAGTAGGTGGCTCTGGGAATCACACAAGGGCTTTGCAGGAAACAGATGGTTCTCACTGTAGTGCCAATAAAAAGAACATTAGTGAACTGCAGTAGTTTTTCATCATCTTACCACACGTTACAGTTTGTCATACGCAGTATTTTCCTTACCTCACCTTGCTTCTTGTCTGATGAATCACTACTTTTTTATCATTACATACATTACACTGTACTTGTCACAAGTGCAAGCAGAATCTAAAAAGCACAGGGATTTTTAATTTGACATGTATTAATATAATATAATATAATACTTTATATTAATACATGTACTTCAGCCCCAAATGCACTCTTACCTATATTCTTCTTCACTACAAAAAACTTGACAAGATAAATAGTGGAGAGAACATGTCCAAAATCTCTTTCCTAGAGTAAGCTACAAAATGCTGGGGTAAGATAAAATATCAGTAAACAGCTAGCTGAAATGTCATATATTTCTTTTATGAACAGAAGATTGTCAGTATGATTCCATTATCATTTCTTAGCCACATATTCACTATGCTTATCATGCTCTACATTACATAAATGTTTCAACAACGATGCAATATGAATTTATTTAAAGGAGAATATGCATGCTTTTCTTTAAAGACGTCATGTCCATGAAGGATAAGAATTAATAAAACATGTTCTACTATCAGCAGAAGAAACACTTAGTATTCAGCTTCCTGTGCTTTGTCCCAAGTGCCATCAGGGATGATTTCCTTTCTATGAAGCAGCTTTCACCATACAATAAAAAGCAGGGGTCCCCCAAAAGCCATGCAGGGGAATAGATTTATATCACAGGCAGACTGACTAACAATCTCATATGTATGCACAAAGAATACTGTCGATACTGATTGATAGGCAGGTGTGAAAAATTCAGGGATGCCAATGAACTGAGACAAAGCACATCACAGGAAAAAAACCACCACACCTCATTTCCATAAATTTAAATATAAATCTGAGGATTACCTGATTTGCAGCTTAACTGTTAAAATACGACTTAAATTTATTACAATGATACTCTTAATTTGCTTACCACTTTTAAGTATATTATACATCATTCTGTTTATATGTGCACAGGAAAAAAAAATCAACTATTTGAAATGGGTAACAAAAAGCAGATTACTTTTTGGATGTTGAATTAAGTCCACCAGGTGTGGAAGCTTGCTCAGGATCCTGATTAACAAGGCAAGTTGGAAAGGAGCAACCATCCCCTAAACTGAAAAATTCAGAATTAGTGTCATACATACCAAAATCTCTCAAGTTTGAAGAACTTCTTTTATTAAAGTATTACTACATCTTATTTCAAAAAGCTAACCACCCCCCAGACTCTCTGGACCTGATTATTCAGCAGTTTAAACCAATGAAGCATTGGGAACAGCATACCTTGAAAACACAGGCAGCAGCCAGTATTTCTTCTCATCACCAAACACCTGCCTTAGGTTTTTGCTGAAGCCCAGGCTAAAGCCATTTTTATCTGTTCTGTGACGAAATATGGGAGCTCTGAATACCTCTTAAAAGAAAAAGATTAATTAGACCTCTTGGCAGGTTAGCATGTTGAAGTCTCTCACCAGTACTTAGGCACTTTCACTTGGGTACCATCACCCAAGAGGAAAGGCTGTACTGTCAAATGACTGAAAAAGAGAGGGAGTGCACTCTTGGAAGCCAAAGTCAGTGGCACTGTGCATGTGGAGCAAGTCTAATGGCTGAGGAAGGGTAGAAGTCTCCTTCACCCTCCTCTCTCATCAAGGAAATGAAGAGCGAGGAACTCAGTTTTTAAGAAGGCATGATATGTTTGTATGAAGATTTCAGCATGTGACTATACCAGTGTTCAGAAAAGAAAAACCAAAACAAAGGGTTTACTACAGAAAAAGTAATGGGAAAAAAAGAAAAACTTAATCTACTTTAGTAGTAAGACTAGCTTTTCACACACTAGGGTATGAAAATACTGTGTGTTTTTTACCACTTCACCAAGAAATGTCTTTGCTCATAGACCTAGATTATTCCCCCTGGCCATCCAACCTAAATTTCTGGAAAAGAGAGCTAAATATAGCTTCAAGTGTTGTAAAGTGCCTGAAGCAGAAAATTCATTCACTTTCCACCAAGTGACTGATAGCCATTTAATTCCCTTAATTGGCTATACATAGCAGGCAGGCCCTGTCCTGATGTCCTGACAGTGCAGCTCCCACAAATCATGTCAGAACCATGCTGAGACTGCCCTTCTGCAGTCAAACCTCAGCTATGAACTGCTGGAAATGACCTTCCACAGGCACTGTGCCTTAACTACAATGGGTTTTAAAGAAGGGGGAAGGGAAGTGGGGGCATCCTTTTAGATGGCAATATTAGGGTAGGAAAAGAACCCCCTGGATGATTTAAGCATAGTCACACTTAAAGGTATCATGGCTTCATTATTTTAAGGCTTTCTTCATTATATCTATACTTACTTCATTAAAGCTTCACATATTGAGCAATTCCCCAAAGTAAAATGGGAAGAGACACCCAGATCTTTTTGAGTAACTTAAGTATGCAGGAAACATGTTATATTACCAAGCATGGGATTTGTTTTGAAAACACAAAACGTTGAATTAGAAGTGCAATGCATTTATGATTACCTCTGAACAAATTTTTGCACTAAAATTATAAGATCAGTTTATCAACAGAACACTAATTTATTTCTGTTCAAATAAGCATCTTTCTGTATTTATACCTAGATAGAAATTAATACCAGTAAAAAATTGTCCAAAGTCAGTGATTTGTTAGAACACTGAATAAATTCAAAAATCCTAGTGGAAATGTTGAAGTAAACAAGCTTTCTTCTATTGATACAGATACCTATTTTCAAAATTTTCCATTAATCACCAAAATCATCAATAATTATTAACAAATGCAAAGAGAACTGGAAAAACAGGTAAATGCATAGGCCTACTTTAAATCAGCTTATATCAACAGGAAAGCATTTCGAGATTTAGAAATTTTAGTGACTATACTGCAAATTGGCATTATTCCAGTCCAGCATGCAGTAGAAAACAGGTACTTGAGTCTTTTGGACTTTATTTATTAAGTTTTGTGATCAGACACACATGCATTCAAACATTATGTGTGCAAGCATGCAGTAGTCCATCTAACAGTTATTGGAAATTTATCTTAATTTTAATTTTTTAAGTTTATTCAGTTTCTGATAATAAACTGTGGGTGGAAAGCAATGAGAAGAAGAACATTAAGTCTATTAATAAACCTGGCCCTTTGGGCAAGAGAGAAAGAGTCAAAATTTCCAGTGAGCAGAATAACTTGTGTGTCTTCAAACCAAGATCCAAGGAACCTGTGTAGAATTGCCCACTTCTTCCATTACACCCATGCATATATTTATTATTTTTTTTTTGCTGCCAAACACAGAAGCATTAAATCTACTTACCTAATGTAGATTTATTCTTGCTGACAAGCCAACAGTGATACCCAAAGAGAGAAGACAAACTGACAGAAAACATAGCTGCAGCAAAGAATAAAAACATGATGTGGAACTTGGCTTGAGTATCAGGAAGGCCATTCTAAAAATTAAAAAAAATAGCCATGAGAATTGGGGAAATAGCTGTTTCATTTGATTATTAATAATCCGCTATACAGCCAAATCAAATTCAGCCCACAGACAAATACACCACACAACAAGAGTATCAATAAATAGATTATACACCTTCTATGTACAGACAGCCATGCAATTAGGTTGGTGGCAGCATCTAAGTTAAAGAAACAGGCCCTTTCTTAGGAAACTATAAATACTGAGAGCAAGATTCTGAAATTTAGATCTGAACTTTGAAGTGTTTTCTGTAGAAGAATAATGAGAAAAAAATGAAGGCTATGATTGTATATATAGGCTATACTTTTGTGCATGAGATTAGGAGATAGTAGTTTACAATGTAATGCCTTAGAAAAACAGATTGCTTGGAAGGGACCCTTAACAATCCTGTAGTTCCCAATGTCCTGCCATGGACAGGGGCACCTTCAACTTCACCAAAGCCCCATCCAACCTGGCCTGGAACACTTCCAGGGATGGGGAATTGATAACTTCTCTAGGTAACCTGTTCCAGTGCCTCACCACCCTCACAGTAAAGAATTTCTTCCTAATACCTAATCAGTATCTGCCCTCTTTCAGCTTAAAGCAATTTCTCCTTGTCCTATCAATACATGTCCTTGTAAAAATTTCTGTCTTTTGCTTTTTTGTAGGTCCCCTTAGAATCTTAGATTTCTTGCACAACAGTAACTTCACACACTTGAAGACAGTATGTAGATCAGAGTACTTACTGTCCAAAACTTTATAAAGTACTGCAAATCTGTTGCAGCAACGAAAAGGCAATACAGTAGTGAGTAAGCCAAGAAAAGAAGAAAAAATTTGTAATTGGAGAATCCTACACAGTTGTTCACCCTGATAAAAACAAACAAAAAACAACGTCAAAATGAAATGTCATGAAAGCTTTCTTTGCTTCATCCTATTTAAATTAAACTTATTTACTATAAAAACATTCATGCCAGCATGTAAACCAAGTTTTACTACCTGTCTCTCCTGCCTTAAGATACTGGAACGGATTTAGTTTCAATTATCAAACCACTATCACCACCACCACAAAAAACCCCAAAGAACTTTACTGGGTAACACTGCTTTCAGCAGCTTACTGAAATGATATTTTGACTTACGGTATGAAATTTGTTCTCAGCACATCTGATGTAAATGTGATTGCAGTTAGCTTGTTTTTTCAGTTTGCAGGTAAGTATCCATATTAAACCATTAGGCATACTGCATGTCAAGTGGGACAATAACAAGCCAGGAACTGAAATTTGATTGAAGTTTTTGAGAATAAAAGCATTTTCATTTAATCCAGATCCTCCTTCATTAATCATACTATATACTTAAAAATTTTCATATCATAAAACTTCTTAGTAAGATTCTCAAGCATAAGAGCATTCACAGGAGATTCCTAAAATATTTATATTTACATAAAATAATGAGAGAAATGCTACTCTGGAATAGAAAACATTCCATATCAGTGAAACATGACAGGGAATAAAACATTAGAAATACATCTAAATGCTAAAATACATCTCATTTTATAATTTTCATTTATGGGCTTTAAGATCACCTGTCTCCCATTTGTAAAGATTTTTATACATGATAATGAGCAACTAGTATACACTATGATGATGAGGATGCATTTAGTACCATAGTAGCTTTCCATTAGAGACAATATATTATGTTTTAGAACTTAAGAATGCTATTAAACATATAATGATATTACACCCGCCAAATTAAAAAATATTGGAATGTTCCCCATGGGCAGTTTATTGGTGAACTGCTTCCTGTTTTATTTGGTTGAATAGAGAAGCTAATCAAAGCTATCTCTGCACTAACCTTGACAGAACTCTTTTTATGAGCTTAAAAAAACCTGATACTGCTGTCAGAAAGATCAGTCAATTAAGAGAAGACTTACATCCATAAAGATACTTGTATATTGATAAATAATTCTCAAAAAAACCTCCAAAAACAAAAGAATGTGTGGTGAGCCTCAACTTTAGCTTCTAGAAGTGCAGGGCAAGTTACCACAACTATACTCTCGTTTAAAGAGATAGTGATGCTAATGGCAGAAGACATGCTAATCAGAAAAGGGTAAAATCTTAAAATAGCAAAGAAATTTTCACTGTACATCACTGTTACCCATTCTCAGGGTGGGTAGTGAGTTCGGTCAGTTTGTTCTACGTTTTGTTGCAACAAAACCTAACACCTTGCTAAATATTAAATTCAGCATTGTCATCCAAACATGCAGCAATAGCTAAAGCATTCCTATTAACTACAGTTAAGCACTCACAACACATTGTTCTAATGAAAGAAAAAGAAGATATATTTTTAAGCTCATCATTATTCTTATCAAAAAACAAATATTAAATTCTCCACATTGAAGTAGGTTTTTTCATTAAATATGTCAAAGTAGACAATTCCATGATAAATTGCAAGCAATTCAGGTTCAAGTTTTCTATCATAATCCTACTTTCCTTTCATACTTATTTTTGAACTGCTCTTAAGACACTGTTTGATGTGAGAAAAGTATCAAGTGAAATGTTATTCCCCAAAGATACAGTTTCTTGAATCAAAGATAGATTTACTTCTAAATATTGTTTAGTATGATGGCATGTGGCACACATGTCAAAACAAACTTGCATAAATTAATATGCTCCCTTCAATTTTGACAAGGCCCCAGACTGCAGAGGTCTTACGGGAAAAGAATAGTTCATGAGAAGACTGACTAGAAAGTAAACACCAAGGTTTTGTAATTGTACTGTTTTGAGCATGTAGCATCAAATCTTAAACCTCAAGAATGGTGGTTAGATTTGAAGTCTAACATTTTAAAGAGTAAAACTGATAACCATACCAAAAATTGCCTAGAAAATGGTATATTATTGCAGTGAAACATTCATACAGTCAGTACAGTCCAGAATAACAATTGAGATTACAGCTAACATTTTAAACGCTCCATTTTCAAGTACAAAAAGAATATACATCATTCCAGTCCAAGGGGCTAGTTTACCGAAAATGCCAGGCAAAGAAGTACAGTAATTTCATGACTATAAGGCGCACCCTTTTGACTAAAATTTTGATCTGAACTCAGAAGTACGTCTTATACTCCAGAGTGCCTTATATATGGACAAAGTTCGGAAATTTGCCAACCTGGAAGTGTGAGCTGTGACCCAACCACGCGGGGCCACGGGTCAGCGGGGCTTGGCACGTGTCCTGGTTTGGAGGACAGGTGTCTGCTAAGAAAGGCAGGAGCCTCTCTTTGAAATGGAGAATGTAAACCCCCTCCCTCCAAATTATTCTAATTTTGAAATTAAGGGGCTCTCAGGCAAAGATATGGGAATCAGGAATAACAGTTCTTTATTAGGAAAATCAAGATAGAAATACAGTACTACAAAGAAACAAACCCCAAACATTGACAAAGTGTCTTGGGTTACAATACAGGATGTGCTCAAAAGTATCTATTCTATCACTATCTGTTGTGACCAGCTGGGGCAGTGATCCTTATCTCTGTGGGAGATACTCTGCTAATGGGCAATCAATTGAAACCAGTAGGGCATTGTTCTTCATCTTTTCACAACCCATCCTTCCTCCAGGGAGTTATCTTCTGCTAATGGCCCATTGAGTCCCACTGTGTGACTGATAAAATTACTTCATCCCATTGAGAGTTGCTCCAGGCAGGGGGGAGAACCCACCCTTTCTTTCCTAGATAAAAACTGAAATTCTAGGACACCAAGTAGCCCCTTCTCTACTGGGCTCTAGAAAAAAACAAGATTTCTCCACATCACTACTAGACTTCTGGAAGGAAACTGCACCTTCTACAAGATCACTGTTTAAACTATACCACATCTGTCACTGTAAGAAGACTGCAGCCACTATTTAATCAAACTGCTACCAACACCCTGCCTGACGGGGTGTCAGGTTGTACTCTGACTTTGTCAGGGTTTGGAGTTTGTTTCTTTGTAGTACTGTATTTCTATTTTGATTTCCCTAGAAAAGAACTGTTATTCCTAATTCCCGTATCTTTACCTGAGAGCTCCTTGATTTCAAAATTATAATAATTTGGAGAGAGGGGGTTTACATTCTCCATTTCAAAGAGAGGCTCCTGCCCTTCTTAGCAGACACCTGCCCTCCAAACTAAGACACAAAGTCAGAGCACAACCTGATACCCCATCAGGGTGACACCCATCAGTCAGGGTGTTGGTAGCAGTCCCATTAAATGGTGACTACAGTCCTCCTGCAGTGACAGATGTGATTCAGTTGAAGCAGTGGCCTTGTAGAAGGGTGCAGCCTCCCTCCGAAAGTCCAGCAATGATATGGAAAAAAAGTCCGGTTTTCCTCTGGAGTCCAGGGAAAAGAGGATGACTTGGTGTCCCAGAATTTCAGTTTTTATCTAGGTAAGAAAGGCTGGGCTCTCCCTCCTGGCTGGAGCAACTCTCAATGGGATGAAGTAATTTTATCAGTCACACAGTGGGACTCAATGGGCCATTAGCAGAAAATGACTCGCTGGAGGAAAGATGGGGGGTGCAAAGATAAAGAACAATGCCCTACTGGTTTCAGTGGATGGCCCATTGGCAGAGTACCTCCCACAGAGATAAGGATCACTGCCCCAGCTGGTCACAACAGACAGTGATAGAACAGATACTTCGATGACATCCAGTATCATAATCCAAGACAGCATGGCTGGCACGGTTGTTACTAATTCATTACTTCGTTGCGCACGGATCCTCGCTGCAAAAAAAACCCAAGAAGTGCGTCTTATTGTCCGGTGCGCCTTATATATGGACAAAGTTCAGAAATTTGCCAAGTTCCGGAGTTGCGCCTTATAATCCGGTGCGCTTTATAGTTGTGAAATTACTGTAATTTACAAAGCACTGAAGTTGATGCAACTCAGTTAACAAAATGCACCACAGAATCCAGGAGATGCTAGCTATTTGGATTACTCAAAAGTAAGGAGAGATGTTTTGAATGATTCCTAAGGTGTTCCTAAATGCACCTTGTTAGTACTAAGAGTGTTGCATACAAACAGTATTTTTGGCGATGCCTCAAGGCTCTGGATTCCCACCTGCAGCTCCATCTGTAAACAGTGAGTACCAGCACACTAGAAAACACAATGACTAAACTTAAAACTTTCAGAGTAGTTAGTGGGCAGTTAGCGTTAAACATTTCCATTTATCACAGCGTTTCCCTCAGTGCAGGACAGCCAGCCAAAATAAAGCCTCTCAGAAAGTAGCAGATAGCTGACTTGGTGCTAGGACACGACAACCTCTCATTACCTCGGCCAACCAGAAGCTGCTTCTTACCTTCCATAGGTTATTTTTTACCCATCCTCTCTCCAGAAATCTTTCTCCTAGCAGAATATGACATTCGAGATAGCTGTCATTGCTGTTTCCCTGCTCTCCCTAAGCATCATATGTTCCTTCCCCCTTCCTTCCATCCAACTTGCTCCCACCAAAAAAATCACAACATGAAAAGCAAAGCAGAACCTAATGGTGTTCAGCAGAACCTAATGGTAAGAGACTAAAACCCATCCATTGCACTGAACTGCACACTTACTTTTGTTGGCAAGATAGCCATGTATTTCCCTAAGAACCTTTGAACATGGGTCTTTACTATAAAGCTTAATCAGCACCTCTGCAGTATTTCAGAACTCTTGTTTCTTCCACATAGTTCTTTCTCTTAGGGTGAGCATGGAACTGTCAACATCTGCTCAAATTAGGAAAAACTGCACAATACCTCTTTTTCTAATGCATTTCTGTTACTTGGAGTACAAACGGAACATCTCTCCATCAAGAAGTATTACATATCTGTCACTACTTTCTCCATCTGTATTTTTATTTTTTGCACCCATCACTTATTAGATTGAAACCAACCAGCAGTGTAAATACTCTCTAAAATTGTTAATGTTTATGTTGTTAGATTAAGAAGAGTGCAAATATGTATAGTAAGCAAATGCTACTGAAAGGAAACAAGAGTTTTTCTAGAAGTTTCTGCCCTAGTGAAATAACATTTTGCTGTCCCTTTACACAAAACCTAAGTACTGTTTATGATTTGTTATTTGATACAATGGATTTTTATTCTGAAACTGAAGCTTACCTGAAGGGCATTTTCATGGAAATGTCTTAGGACAGAAAACCACAAAAAAAATCCCAGAGAAATCACAAAGCTTTTAAGAAGTGTTTATAGTACTGAATATTAATAATCACAGAGAGACTTTTCACTGATACTTTGTCAGGAATAGCCTGGCAACTGTTTCCTGCTTTTCTTAGAGCTTTCAACAAGGTAGCTATTAAAAAGCTGAAAAAAAGGAAACTGTCTTTTTTGTTCTAAGAAATTTATTCCGCATTCAATAGTTTTACCTGTTTGCTTTGTTGTGGCCTTGTTTGTTGTTGTTATTGATGGTTTTTTTTTTTTAGGAAGCACACTACTAACACTGAACATCATCAATTTTCACATGCTGATTAACCCTACAGCAAAAAAAACCTCTGCCCACACTGGTAACTATTTCTTTCAATTATATCTACCATGTAGATGCAAAATAAGGTAAGATGCTTAAAATCAAATTACACTATGGCAGATACTGTAGTCAGGACCAAAAGAAACAAGGGGAGCCCAACACCCCTTCCTGCCCCAGGACAGAGTCACCTCTGTCCTAAAATTTGATAGCACGGTCTATCATTCAGTTTGTCCAACTTAGGGGATTCTTCTCTGATTGTTTTATATGGTGAGGAACTGCCATGTACCACTCAATCTTCTAAACCTGGACCTTACTGAGCAATTATATTTCATTATTTTTGTGAGATACACCTGAAAAACTGACATAAAACTAATTATACATCCTATCTATCCACTGGTTCTAAGGGCTACTAAGAAAAGACAGGAGAACAAAACCACTGTGTGCACTGACTGTGGGCACCAAAACGAGGGAGGGTGGGAGGCAGAGGGGAGAAGGAATGGAAAAAAACAACCCATAAAACTGAAAGTGCTAACTTCGGTGTTTCCAGCAAGTCCACTCCAGCTGTCCTGGGAGCTTCAGTAAAAGGAACTGGGCACAGCCTTGCCCTTTCATTTTAAACCTTCACCCTTCAATGCAACTAAGGCACAGTAATATTGAAACTCCATGAAGAAAAGATGTAATACTTAGAAGAAGTTCTCACTGATCAGAAGGCTACTTCATCCATACTTGTAAAAACATAAAGAGGTACCAAACTCAAAAGTCCAATAAAAATGATACTTGAACTTCTTTCTGTATGTCACAACTAGGAAAAGAGGACATACAGTAAACAACTCCAACAGTTTGGCAAGACCAGTAACCTCACATAAACATTGAGGAATGCTGAAGCACCATTGTCATGGCAGACCCTACAAAAATGTATTTTACCAGACCAGAATGTAAGAAAAGAAAACTAATTGTACACTCACCAAGGGCAGTGATGATCCATTTTCAAAATGCATCTTTAAAAAACACCAGCAGAATTCCAAGCATCGCCAAAAGAAAAAAAAATTGTCAGAAGCAAAGTTACATGCCAGATTTAAATTATTTACATACTTAAATTATCCATATTTACTATATGTTATGCAATTTATTTAATAATACATCTATTTAAATTCATATAATACAGCTTACCTACAAGGGAACTGCAGAAATGGCAGATAAGGCAAACTGAAAACATTTGATATGTCAAGAACTTATGATTTAAGAAAATGCAATCCATAGGATTTGGTCAACTTTAGCATTAGGCCCTTAACAGGATTTTCAACTACTGTTTATTTCCTGGCAGAACCTTAGAAACTGGGCTGATTCAATTATTATGTAGTCATACAACTAAATATATTTCCAAGGACACGGTTTGTTTTTATAGAAATATATACATGTTTCTATGTAAATAGACAAGGTTTTCAAGAGCTTACCTTGTATGAAAAATCCCCAAAATTTTTGCAATTAATTACTTGCAAATTTTAATATTTAATAATAATTTTTCTTAAAATAATAAAATTTATTTAATTATAAATAATAAAAATTATTTACAAGAAAACCAGATATGACTGAAACGAGTAAATTTTGGTAAGGACAAAACAAAGGTATTCTACAAAATACGTTAACTAATTGCATTCTGCAAATTTCACTCACATTTTGTGGGATAACAAGTCACCATTTTTCTTCACTAGAAACACACGTAACTATGCTCCTATCTTACACTGCAACCACTATTCCATACAACACAACCAAGATGCCCTTCCTGCCTCAACTCTGTCTCTCTTTCAGTGCCTCTACTGCTTTCCTGGACAAAACAATGTCTTCTCCACCTCACAGTTGTGTTGGAATGATTGATCAGCTGAAGAATATCTGGAACAGCCTTAAAGCTAAGAATAAATCACCCTCTGAAGAAGTGTCCACTCCCAAAGTTAGAAATATAAAGCACTGGGGGGCCAGAGTGAAGAAACACAGCCAAGCTAACTGGAGAAGGGTCAGAGAGAACAGCCAAAAGAAAGATTAAATTAGAAAGCAATCAGTCTTCTGGAGAGTATGGATATAAATTTCCTTTTGTGCTAGACAAATAAGAACTTAATTTTATGGCTTCAGTTAGAAATGGGAAAATGCTTGGTTGTTTTTTTCCTTTAAACAAAAGTAACCTGCAAGTTATCTAGTAAAAAAAAATACATTAATTTATTACCTCAGGTAAGATGTAAGTGACATCATTATTAGATTGAGATGGGTAGTGATGTTTATTCAGATTCTAACAAAAGAAGTACATTTTTTATCAGCTATTTTTGGTTACTTTCTTAAGGAAAATTCTTTATTACTATTTATAACTTTAAATCATTATGTAAAGAATGTATAAGACCATGTAATCCATGCTGGCATCAAGGGAGTCATGAAATGAATTAGACTAAGCTATAGACTTGCACAGAAATAAATAAATGAAAACTAAATCTTAAAAACAAAATCTAAAGGGGAAAAAAGTGTGTCTGACAAAATATTAGGCCTGAAAAATCTACTCATAAAAAATAAAAGCTTCTC
Organism: Catharus ustulatus; assembly: GCF_009819885.2. Taxonomy (NCBI): domain Eukaryota; kingdom Metazoa; phylum Chordata; class Aves; order Passeriformes; family Turdidae; genus Catharus; species Catharus ustulatus. The sequence goes on from NC_046225.1 coordinate 45,323,877, forward strand.
TGCCAAGAAAGAAAAATGGATTAGTTCAGAAAATCACTTATTTAAAAAATATTCTTACTTGTCACATACTGAACAGTGATGGCAACGATCTGGTTTTACAAGATGGCATCTGTCACAGTATCTGATTGCTGAAGAAAAAAGTTCCAAGATTAGATTTCAATGTACAGTTACACATTTTGATTTCTGAAGTCTGTGCAAAAGTAAACACTATCAGCTCAGCCCAGCAGAACCCCTAGGAAAGCACCTCAGCATGATCAGAAGCAGCTGTAAATACTGAAGCATTCTTCAACTACTTGCAATGCTGAATCGATCAGACTGAACCCAAAAAGCTCAGTTTTTGCAATCTCTACTAATCATACTAATATTTTTTTTCCCAAGCCTTTTAGCTCTGCAAAGCAACCAACCAACAAAACCCACAAAACCCTCATTAGACTGGAAAACGTTAAAGACTATTAATCAACACAGCTATTTTAAGCTATTATTCCAACAGCTTTAATTTATTATGTGAGATTATCTCTTGGATTTGCTTAGTTAGTCAGCCTTCAAAAACTGCCAATATGACGAGGATTAGATTAAGTTTGGAAGATCTTTTGTTCTTGCAACTGAATGATCAACAAGTAAAACAGTAACAGTTTCTTACTGTGATCTATCTAGATATACATTACATGCAGACTGATTCTGTTTTTATTATTTTTTAACCTCTGATAAAAGAAATTTATGCAGTTAATGACTGCTACAGCCTCTTCTGCAGCTTATTAATATCAATTTGAAACAAAAGCAAGGCATTGTCAACACACTTTAAAATACTAAATTGTACACTGACATTTACTTCCCAACAATCTTTGTACACTGAATAAATGTAGCTGCATTAAATAAATTTAGCTAAATTAAAGTTCTTGGACCACTTTGTTATTTTATGAAATACGAAAACTGCTCTTTTCCTTCAATCCAAACCCTTGAAAACTCTTTTTAAATTAGTTGAAGTAGTGCATCAAGACACCTGCCTTTGTCAGTCTCCTCAACACCTATTTACCTCCAGACATTGTCCGTGTATAGATAGGAAGGTCCTTGGCTGCTCGTCTTAAGACTTCTTGCTGGGATTCACCTCTAGGCTCCCTCTCCAGGGACTCCTTGTCTGAATATGACAGATGAAACTGGAATAATTTTTAAAATAGAAAAAACAGTAGCAAATTCCAAGTTAAATATGTAACTGTAGAAGTGCAAAGAGGAATAAATATTCAATATATAAAGATGGATTAGCAACACGTACAGGGTATTACAGCAAAAAACCCAGTGTTCCCAGGATAACTAATTTATTTTATGGCAACTGAACACAAAATTAAAAACACTTCTGATTTGGTACTGATGCAATGCTGAATGCTTCCAGAATTATTAAGCAACATGCTTCAACTGAAAGATCAAGAGCTTATATCGTTCCCCTGAAAGGTCACTCAATTTACTTCTGCAATGCCAAATATTAACTAGTGAATATAATCTAGGGGTGTCAATGTTTAACTGAAAGAAAATAGACTACTAGTAACAGCATAAAAGACACCTTTATTTCTCTTCTGGTGTCTGGCATTTTCCCTTTTATTCTTTGTCACTGCTGTTCTCTTCATACAGGTGTTAGGTTGTGTTTTTACTTTAGAGAACGGCTGAGAGAAGGAAGAGATGGGACTTGTATGGCAAAATAACCATTTCTTCCTGAATAAAATACCAGCTTCAGTCCCTGCCGAAAACAATAACACACAGGCTCTAGCACATGCTGAAAAAGCAAAAATTACTGAGAGAGATGCTTAGTATACATGAAGAAGCACAAATTTCTTAAGCTCCAAAGTCCTGTGCAACACAGCAACATAGCCAGTTTTGTCACTGTAGCTTCTAGAAACAGGCAGAAGTCTTTGGTATCTTTACCAGAGAAACAGGATACAAAATCACCTCTGAAAATAAGTCCACATTTGGCAGGAAGAGCTGTCTCTATCCTGTGCCAGAAACAGAAGCCCTCTGCACAGCATTTATGTTTACAGGAAGGCTAGTCATTACAATAATATTGATTTTCTTTTTTTCCTAAAAGAAAGTGATGCATGCAAAACTAAGAAAGCAGACAGAAACATGCAGTTAGGAACCTATTCTCACTTCCACAGAGAAGGCGCCACTCAACCCTTCCTGACAAAGCCCACAGTCTTCCAGCTGAAGCCAGATAGTCACCAATTAACTTGAGTTTCTCAGGTCACCATTTTTTTCCCTCTTGCAAGAACATACTCTTACCAACACATGAGTTGATTTTTATTGATTACATAAGATTTCTCACTACAGAAACTTAGCTTAGAATATTTTTTAAATGTTTATTTGATGTAAACAGAGCTACTGTTCCATCTATTTTTACTGTTCCTCAGAGTAGCCCTACATCTAAAACCATTGTGTCTGGGTAACCATTTTCACTCCCATCTTCAGGCAGTTCTTGTATAAAGCTGGTATGCACAAATAAAGAATGGCATATGCTACAGTGAAGTCCATCAAAACCTATTTCACATATAAAAGTTTGAAATGAAAACAAAATGCAAAAGGTTATCTGTTTTACAGTCTTCAAACGAGTATTTGCTAGTTTGGTTCACTTAAAAATACATCTTTTTCCATTTGCAGACTTCATAAAATGGAAGCCAAGCAGTAATTTAACATTACAAAATATCCTAATTAAATTTATAGAATACTGCTTTAGATGAATAGGAAAAAGACAAGGAACAACGAAGAAGTCACTTATTGCCAACCAAACTGTGAAAATTCAAAGAACACAAGAACACCAACATTGCATTCTATTACTCAACTGCAATACCTTTCCTATCCTATCAGAAATTTTCCAGTAGCATTGTACGATGGATTTGGAACTGCATTACATTTAGCAGGATTTGTCAAAATGCTTTTATTGGCATCAGCCCAATGATTTGAAAACCCTTCTAATTATCACTACAGTAATCATATACATGCATATATTTTGCTATGTAATTGCCAGATTAAATAGGTTTTTAATTTATTTTGCTCCTCCCCACCCAGGCTGTAATAAAGACTGCAGTGTGAACTTCAGTGAAGATGGAAATTAGTTTCAATTATTGACAGTAATTTCACGACTATAAGGCGCACCCTTTTGACTAAAATTTTCCCCCCAACCCGGAAGTGCGCCTTATAGTACAGTGTACCTCATATGATGTACAAAGTTGTGACATTTGCCACCCGAGAAGTGTGAGCCGCAATGGGGGGGCGGTGCCACGGGAGCACCGGGTTGTGGGGGGTGGGGCGGGAGCAGGCGGCCACGGCCAGCAGGAGCCGCGTGGGGAGGGAGGGAGCCAGCGCCGGCTCCAGCCCCAGCGCAGGGGGCAACAAGGAGCCACTGGCCGCAAGGGGAGCGAAGCAATGCCGGGCACGCCAGCCGCGAGGGGAGCAAAGCGCCGCTGGCCGCGGGGGGAGCAAAGCGCTGCCAGACACAGGAAAGCAGCGGCGCAGTCCCTGCGGCCGTGGGACTGCAGTGGTAGTGTCGGCGCGGCCCCCACGGCCACGGGAAAGGGGCAAGAAGTGGCGGCGCTGCCAAGCCCATCGAGGGATGGGCAGCAGGGTGGCAGTGCCGTCGAGCCGAGTGAGGGACGGGTGGCAGGCCTGCTCCACGGAGCCGCGAGGGGGAACAGCATGGCGGCACAATGGAGCCATGAGGGGGAATGGTACGGCAGGAGTGCCGAGCCCAGCGAGGGATGGGCGGCAATGGTCGCAGCACCGAGCCAAGTGAGGGAGAGGAGGCACAGCAGGGAGCGCCGAGCCCAGCGAGGAACGGTACGGTAGGAGCACCGAGCCAAGTGAGGGATTGGCATGGCCGCCACCGGGGGCAGGTGGGAGTGCCAGGGCCCACTGCACAGGGAGGGCGCCTGGGGCTGCCTTTGAAAGCCTAAGCAGATCTATGAAAAATGTTTCCAAATTGTGCACCTGCCAGTAAACTCCACGATCGCGGGATTCCATTACTAATTTGTTACTTTGTTGCGCACGGCATGGATCTTCGCGGCAAAAAAAAGTGCGCCCTGCAGTCCAGTGCGCCTTATATGATCTACAAAGTTGCGAATTTGCCGACACCCGGGGGGGTGTGCCTTATAGTCTGGTGCGCCTTGTGGTCGTGAAATTGCTGTACTTGCTTTCACAGTTACATATCCTAGCGGTGAATGAAAACTACTTGGAAAAGAACCTCTTCACGACAGACAGTAGTAATCACAAGCTACTCATTACAGGTTCACCTGGTACTTAAAGCAGCTAGATTTGAGTCCAGGCCAAAGGAAGTGTTTGCTTGCTGGGTATTTCAAACTACAGGGCAGCCATAGCATGATTCCTCCTGACCTCAGAGGTTGTATAACATAGCACCTACTGAAGACTGAGGGGTTTCTGTGCGAAGACAGAATGCAAGAGGCCAAAAAGTTGTGCTAGCTATAAAAAGCTGTACGGGCAGAATTTCCATCAGTGCCATTGATGGAGAACCTTCCCAGATCTCTTTTTCCATGTGGCTGTTCTTCATCAGCTCTCTTCCTGCTTAGCCAGCTGTGGCTTCCTACCATCAGCTTACCTAATTCCACCACAATCCAAAAGTTCCTTCATACCAAAACAGACAGGGAAGAAGTTTTAATTCAGAGAACAACAGACAGATGCTGACAAGAAATATAAATCTTAAACACAGGGAAATAAATTTTTGCCCACATAGAAGTCTGATATTCCCAAGGCAAAGATTTAGACTCCTAGCTCAAATAACTCATATTTTTCAAGTGGACAGGACCTTTTCTTCTACCATAAATACCTCATTTTAAAATATCTATTAAAAAATCAGAGAAATTGTTACTTTTTTTTTTGTCTTGGTCACTACACTGCAATCTGACTCAATCTATTAAGAAGTTGTATCTGCCATCTGTGTTTTCCTATAGAGTAAAGCTACCTAAGATCAGAGACTAAGTTATTCAAACACTACAAAATCAGGCATTTGGCTAGGCTATTTCATAAACAAAAGTTAAGTTTATCTTACTTCTTTTGAAGGATTCATTGGTAGCGTAAAGATTGTTTTCCAATATGACCAGACGAACAGCATGAAAAATATGTGGTAAGCAACCAGGCACACAACTAAAATCAGAAGGAAAAGAATTAATACAAACAGACCAGTGATATTGTAGTACTTACAAACAGTGCCTGTAGGCATCACAGATAGTTCTCTAACAGATGTAAATAGAGAGGTTCTGGAAAAGCTTTGCATAAAAAAATGCTGCACTGCAACTGTACATAAGACAAATACAAACTGTGGGGGGAAGGTCATGATACAGTCTACATAGATTACAGAAGTTTGAGGAAAATGGTTAATAGCCTATTAAAGCTCCATCATTAATTAGCAAGCAGTTTCCCTTACACACTTGTTAAATCCTAATTAACTGATGCATCTCTGCCTTTCAGCTTTATAAACCTTGTAGGGAGACTGCTAGCCACTCTGACTCCCTCCAGCAAAAGCCCCAACACCCCAAAGAACATAAGGGGACAATGACAAGTGTGAGGGAAGTTTTGGGGTGAAAAAGCACATGATACCTGAGCAGTAACCATATCCAGTTAATATTTTTCCTAGATTTTAGGAGGGAGGAAACTTAGGTGGTTTCTAAAACCTATAGGTCCTTTAAACTCAAGTGTTCATTCACTACTTTATATTCCTCACAGCCAGTCAACATTTATTCTTATGTTTTTTAATAGAGGAGAATCAAAATTTACCATGTTGAGTTGTTTTACTAGAATACAGAAGGCAACAGTAACTTTTCCAAAGAATCTGCCATAGGTTGATATGCATTTCCATTTAAAAGCTCTCACCCTAGTAAGCAAGTCACTACAGTAAATAGCAAATCATAAACTCATACCCCCTGATGAACTTACTCTAATGACAAGAAAAGAGTATTCTTCCAAAAATTCATATCCTCAAAAAGCATCATCATGGGAAACCTGTGTACTTTCACTTCACAATCTGAAAAATTGCTCTTGTATGGTTAGCTTATGGAGTCTTTTTATATGTCCTATTATTCAGGGCTAGAGAATTCTTTATAACGCATGCATCATGGGGCATATAAACACAGAAATAGTTGTCTGGTATGTTCTTACTTTCTGCAATTTTGCCTCAAAAGTAACACTGAATACTTTTGGTGTTGAAGTTTGTTTATTCAAATAGCAGGAACATTGTAAATATTTACTCTTATTCATTAAGCTGTTAAAAATAATAAACAAAAGCTAACATAATCTGTGGAGCGACTCTGCACAAAGCTTTTGGAATTATAGGGGTAAAGAATCATATGCCACGTCTATAAACTGAAACAAAAAATCTTATCAGCATAAGTGATAGAACTAAACTCCACACAAAGCACAATACACTAAATGACCATCTTGTTATTGCATAAGCATCTGGACAGGAACAGTCCCCATTTTTATCAGAACATTTCTATCAACTCTAAAAAAACCTGATTTACTCAAAATCAGTATTTTTAGAATAAGAAGTATATTCATGGCATACAGTGAGAGCAAAGCAGGACAAGTCACCTCAGTTCTGCACATGATGCATTTACTGATCTGTATTAAGCATTTTACTGTTGCCAAAAAACTCCAAAAATTCCCCAGTAACTGACTGACAAGAAAATTGTTCACATAAAAAAAAAAAAAAGTCTAATGCCTAAAGACATTATCCAAGGTTTTCCCTTTGAAGTCTGAACAAGACTTGAACTCATGTTGTTCGATCTTGAACCTCAGCTCCCCAGCCTGGCCCTGGTGCTGACTGGTCACTCCTCCCAGGTTATCTACCCACCGGTCTCCCTGCATGTGATGGAGACCCTGGGCTACCCAACTGCTCCACCAGGTCTGTGGGTGTTGTGAGTCCAATGTAAGAACTTCATTTCACCTGAGGCAGCTAAAATAGAGTTGTCTGCTGCTCCCTGGTAGAAATTTTTCTATTTCATGCATTTTCTGGAAAAACCCCAAAACCAGTCAACCAACCTACCCAAAAACCTCCAATTCAACCAAACAAAACAAATCCTAACCCAAATAGTGTATCCCTTGCTTGAAGGCAACCAATTAACAGCTAGCTAGCATATCTAAAGCTGCCTGGGAATTTGAGGCAACTTGTAGTATGGCTGAGCCCCATTTGCCCAGTTTTCACTCCTGAAAAATCTCAGGGCAGATGCATAGCCAGGGTAAGTTTCTTCGGACTCACTGAAGCCCACCAAGACTGAGTTAAAATAAGGAAATTTACTGTTCCCCAATGCATTTTGCTGGTAATTTTAATGTGTTTTGTGAGCAATGCCCATCAACTCACTTTCTTCCCCTCCTACAGAGTATGGAGCAGCAAGAAACTGAAATTCAAAGCCTGCAGATAACACTTCTGCACTCATAGAGGGGATGAGATCACTGAACTGAAAAAAAGTTTTTCAAGCAAATGTTTCTTAATTGACAAACATGTTTTCTAAGCGAGGGAGTTGCCAATGACTTAATAAAATCTGCTGGAATTACACAAACATAAAAAGCTCTTCCTCCAAAACTCTGCAGCCCTACACTTTACACTTCCATGCTGTGCTGTAGAATTAAAATAGCATCTGGAAAAACAATCTAAACATGCTACAGCCTCAGGCCAGAAACTGTAGTGACTGCTAACCAAGCAGTTTTATTATATTCTGGTAAAGCTACATATCTGAAGGATTCTATTTCTTTAAATATGTTAAAAAGAAAATGAAGAAAAAAGACCCCTCACATTTAAGTATGTTGCATCTGCACAAATACACTGCTTATCTCTAGAAATCCTGCTTTTACAAGAGCTTTCTGTACTATGAATATTTTTTAAAAAAACAGAATGTAAGGATTGTTTTAGTTGACACATCAAAAGCCAGTGAGAAAAGTAAAAAAACTCTTATTTTTCTCATCTATCTTTGTAATGGCTAAGGCAATATTCAGGGACAGCAAGATGATAAAAGATGCTGGGGAACAAAGAAGAGTACAAATCTAACTGTTTTAAGTTATACTGTTTCTCAATTCTAGTAGTAATCTACTGTTCTACTCTGATATATGAATTACGTCTATAAACAGCTAATAAAAGTCTTACCTTTTTCTCCGATATTTGTCATTGTCACTGAAAAAAAGAAAAAAGGAAATAATAAAAAATTATGTTTAAATAGCAAATTACGTAACTCAGTATTTAAACTTCTTTTTTTAAACCAAAGATGGAAGAGTAATCATCAAACAATACACGTTTAAGGTTACACACTATGAAGCTTTTATGCTGTGTACATTCATCACAAGAATAGGTACACAATATCAATTGCTTGTAAGGTTTTTCGGCTCCTCTTCCCAGGCTCATTTCCTGATAACTAGGACCTCCATCTATCTGAAGCTGCCAAAGTTTAATCCAAGAAAAGCCATCTCTGAAGAGCAGTTATTTCTTTTAACTGTGGTTGCACAGGTTTCACTCTTTATTTATGTTCTGTTCTTAAAGTGGAGGTACCAGACTCCAGAACTGGTTTTGATAGCAATATTTGGTGATTCCTAAGATCTTCAAAGCAGAAAATCTGAAAGTGGACAAAAGTTGCATTTCCTTTAAGAAACTGCCCACGGATTTCAAGATTTGGGGACAGTAAGAGAGTGAGCACAGGCAATTATGTCATACATGGAAGGGAGCACATGGCTATAACACATCAGTGACCGCCTTTTCCACTCTTGGTCACATTATTTAAAAGTAACCAACCCACAACAGGTATCTCAGAGAGATCAGAATCTCCCAAGTGATCAAAACCTCTTTTCACCCAAACCACTCCACCACACATTTATCCATCTCAGTAAAGCAGTCTACAAACTGCTGATGCCTACAACAGGACAGCAGATACACAGAACTCTCATCCACTCTTGTTTTCCTAATAAAAAAAGATTGCACAAAGCTGGTCTTCAAGCAGTGGGCACAAGGCAACACCCATGGAAAAGCCAAACAGTCATGCCACCTGACTGTTGGATTGAACTTAGGCTTGGTGAGTGAGTTAAAGCCAGTATTTAAATACAGTAATTTCACGATTACAAGCCGCACGGATTATAAGCCGCACTTCCGGGGTGTCGGCAACATTTCATTTTTCCTCCATAAATAAGCCGCACCGGATTGTAAGCCGCACTTTCATTCGCAGCAAGGATCCACGTGCCACTTTCACAAAGTTGCCATTTAGTAACAGAATCGCGGGATTGCAGAGTTTATCAGGGTCGTGCGGACTTGGATCAGCCCTGCTTCTCCCCTGCAGGGGCCAGGCCAGCTCGGATCAGCCCCGCCTCCCCTCTCTGCCGGGGCTGGGCGAGCTCCGATCGGTCCCGCTTTGCCCCTGCAGGGGCCAGGCGAGCTCGGATGGGCCCCACTTTTCCCCTGCAGGGACCGGGCGAGCTTGGATCGGTCCCGTTTTGCCCCTGCCGGGGTCGTGAGGGTTCGGATTGGCTCAGGGCCATGCGGGCTCGTACTTCTGGGTTAGTAAATTTCTGAACCTCATCAGCATATTAGCCGCACCTGATTATAAGCCGCTCTTCGGGTTCGGACCAAAATTTTAGTCAAAATGGTGTGACTTGTAATCGTGAAATTACAGTAGTTTCACGAATACAAGCCTCACGGATTATAAGCCGCACTTCCGGTGCCTCGACAATGTTGCTGTCTTTGTCAATAGATAAGCCGCACCCCGAATATTAGCCGCACTTTCGTTCGTCGCGAGAATCCGTGCGCAGCTTTCACAAATTGGCCAATTAGTAACAGGATCGCGGCATAGCGGGCTTTACTGGCTCGGGGCGGGGCCAGGAAGGCTCGGCCCGCTCATGGCTGCCGACGGGGCCGGGTGGCCCAGCTCAGCGCCACGGCTCGGCGGGGCTGGCCGGGTGGTGCTGCCGCCGCCGTCGGGCTCGCTGGTCCCCCTCTCCCGTCAGCACCGCCCCGCTGCCGCGTTCGCTATCCCGGCCGGCGGGCTGCCGCCGTCGCCCGGCTCGCCGGCCGCGCCGCGTTCGCTAGCCCTGCCGGCGGGCTGCCGCCGCCGCCGCCCGGCTCGCCGGCCGCGCCGCGTTTGCTAGCCCTGCCGGTGGGCTGCCGCCGCCGCCGCCCGGTTCGCCGGCCGCGCCGCGTTCGCTAGCCCTGCCGGCGGGCTGCCGCCGCCGCCGCCCGGCTCGCCGGCCGCGCTGCGCCGCGTTCGCTAGCCCTGCCGGCGGGCTGCCGCCGCCGCTGCCGGGCTCGCCGGACGCCCCCTCCCGTCTGCACCGCCGCCGCGTTTCCTCGCCCTGGCCGGTACTGCAAGCCCCCGCACCGCCGGGCTCCCCCACACTGCTGGCCCCAATTCTGCTGGGCTTCCCCCGCTGCCAGGCAGCCCCACCCGTCGGCCTTCCTGCTTCTGCCATGCTCCCCTGCACTGCTAGCCCCAGTTCTCCCGGGCTCCCCCGCCCTGCTGGCCCGGGCTCTGCCGCCCCCCTGCCCCGCCCTGCTGGCTCAGGCTCTGCCGCCCGCCCCCCACACTGCTGGCCCCGCCTCTGCCAGGCTTTCCCACCTCTGCCGGGGCCGGCCGGGCTCCAGCTTGGCTTGGGGCTGCCGCGGGCTCTCACTTCCGTGTTGGCAGCTTTTAGAATTTTGTTAATGTATTAGCCGCCCCGGAATATTGGCCGCACTTGCGGGTTTCCACCAAAATTTTGGTCAAATTGGTGCGGCTTGTATTCGTGAAATTACTGTACTGTACATCTTGCACATTGCACGGGTGGACCATGGGACCAGAGCTGTTTAACACCTTAACCAATGCCCTGGAAGAGTGAACACTTATCAAGTTTGCAGATGATACCAGCCTGGGGACAGCAGCTCGTATGTTCAGGACTGCCCTTCAGAGGGACCATGACAGGCTGGGGGAATGAAGCAATGGGGCCCTTATGAAATTCATTAGGGCAAAGACAAAGTTTTGCACCTTTAAATAAGCAACCGCCTGCAACGACACAGCCTGAGGACTGCTGGGCTGGAGCAGCTCTCTGGAAGAAGCCACAGAGTTAGGCCAACAGCTACATGGGCTACATGAGCAGGGTGAGGCAAGGGAAGGGTTTATCTTATCCCCCTCTGCACAGCATCCATCAGACCATACCCAGAGCACTGTGGGGCTTTGGGCCCCAAAACACAACAGAGAGACAAGTCCAGGAGAAAGTAACCAAGCTGGCATGGACTGCCTTGTAAAGAGAGGCTGCACAGGCCAGGGCTTGCCCGCCTGGAGAAGACACAAGACTTAATTAATAATTCAGGACCTCCAGGGAGGCACTGATGGGGCTCTTCATACTGGTGCAGAGTGGGATGACAAGAGCCAAGATAAGGTGAAATGGAAGGATCAGATTCAATGCAAGGAAAAACATTTCCACCATGAGAACCATCCACCAGTGGAGGAAGCTGTCCAGACATGTTGCACAGCCTCCACCAGTGAAATTTTTCAAGACTCAAGCCAATAAAACCCCAAACAATCTGGTGTGACTTTGCACCTAGACCTGCTCTGGTTAGGAGGCTGGATTAGATGAGCTGAAGTCCTCTCAAACATGCATTATTCCACAATTCTGTAATTATAAGATAGGTCTAATAAAATGGAGATTTGACTATAGCTCTACCAAAACAAGCATCTACCTTACCTGAGGGAAAACAGTAAGCAACAATGCTTATAAAGCTCCTCAAAAAAATCAGAAAGATACCACAGAAGTTGCACAAGTTTATAGTAAACTATATTCTGCCCTCAGTTTTCTGAACTCTTTAGAATTTGGTAAGCTGAATATCCACCTAGACAACTACTAGAGAGAAGATGAAGGAAGACGTATATATATTTGACTCCGAGGAGCAGACATGCTCTCCTATAATAATGCACAAGAATTGTAAAACTGTAAGAAAACAGTCATCCACTGGATGATTGTTTACAAAACAAAAGACATCTTCAGAGCTGATATGCAATTTAAAAGTGATGGAGTTCTCAGATTAAGACAAATTATCCACTAGTCAAATTCTGATTTTGTTTCTCTACTTGGAACAATCAGCAAAGTGTGCAGAAATTTTGCCAGTCTTCTTGGAGGAACTACTCTCTCCTAATGAAAAAATCACAGCCAAGCATACATTGCAGAATCACCAGTTTCAAAACAAAATCTATTTAACCAAACTTCACAATAATTTGTGGTGTTTTTCCCTCCTTACGAGATAATGCCACAGAACATTGCTGTGAAAGCAGTTGTGATGTTTTTTCCACCCTTTATATTCGGATAAAATGTATTTACTAATGTGTCTGAGATGTCTACCATTTTCCACAACGCCTATAAGTAAAGGACAGACAAATACAAATGTAGTCATTTCTACCAGACATCAAACCTAAAGCTTTCCAAAATTTCTGCCCACCTCTAGAAGGAAATGTACAGTAATTTCACGACCAAAAGGCGCACCGGACTATAAGGCGCACCCGCCGGGAGTTGGCAAAATTCGCAACTTTGTAGATCAGATAAGGCACACCGGACTATAAGGTGCACTTTTTTTTTGCAGCGAGGCTCTGCCCCAGCTCTCTCCGCGCGGTTGCTGGCCGAGGCCCTGCCTCAACCTGGCAGCCATTGGCCCTGGGCCCGCCTGTACCCGGCAGGGGGGCTGCCGCGGGGCCCCAGGCCCACCTGCATCCAGCGGGGCCAGGGTATGGCCGCCACCCCTCCGTGCTGCCTGCATGGGGCCGGGGGGTGCCTGTGGAGGGGCGGCTCTGCCTCCACGGGGCCCGGGCGTGCCTGTGGAGGGGCCGTGCTGCCTGCACGGGGCCGGGGGGTGCCTGTGTAGAGGCGGCTCCGCCTCCACAGGGCCGGGGCGTGCCCGCCGCTGCTCCGCCCCGCCTCCACCTGGCAGCCATGGCACTGCCGGCTCCCCCTGTGGCTTGCAGCTCTCACTTCCGGGTAGGCAAATTTTTTGAACTTTGTCCATCAGATAAGGCGCACCGGACTATAAGGCACACTTCCGGGTTCCAGGGAAAATTTTTGTCAAAAGGGCGTGCCTTATAGTCGTGAAATTACTGTACTCCTCAGAGTCTACATCTGTGCAGAGGACTGCTTTTGCAGTATTTAGCTTGGAACCGAAATGATCCTGACAGTCAGGATCATAAGGGCTAAAGCACAAGTGCCTAGAGATGTCCAGTTAACCCCAGGAGGTGAGAATATGTTTTTGGGTTTTTTTTTATTTTTGTTTTGGTTTTTTTTTTTAAATAATATATGTATCTTGTAATTTTAATTTCTTTTACCACTGAGTATAAATCTAAAGTTACTTCATACACTCCTGAGCCACAACCACTCTAAGAGACCAAAGCAGAGAGGAACAAGGCTGAAAAGAGATGCCAGTACCTTCAATCTTACCATCATTTTTCTCCACACATATTGCAACTGGTGTTTACAAGGAGACTGCCGGCACTGCCCAACAAGCATTCCCACAGACAGTGACAGAAAGGAGCTGTGCAAGGTATCCAATAACCTGCATACAAGTGAAGTACCAGTACTTCTGCTTATGCCTTTTTAAATCACCTCTGACAAAGGCTCCCTAGAGGGGGTACAGTGTGTTTGAAAGTAATGAAAAAGCATCTACAACACAACAGCATCAGAAGGAAATGAAGGTGTGGGTTTGGGTGGGTTTTTTTGGTTGGGGATTTTTTTGGTTTGGTTGCTGGATTTTTTTTTGGGGGGGGGGGTGTGGGGGAAGGGAGAGAACTTTTTGTTTTGCACCAATGTGGCAGAACTGACCAACAGGAAATAAAATGGCTCTTACAAATCAAATTCTCTCTTGAATATATCTTAAAGATTTAAACTTTTCCCATTTGTTGAAAGACCATCATACAAAGACTTCTTAGAGTAACTACAAGACATTTACCCTAAGATCACACTAAAATCATACAGTTTAAGAGCATGGAAAATATTTTTCTAGTATGAAAAAATCCTCTAATTTTGGATTTGATCAAAGAAATGTTTGCTATTTTCCCTGCCTTCTGAATAGCACACAATATGTTTATTTAAACCAAATTTTATATATTTTAGTAGAATAATTTGTATCAGTATTTCTGGTAGCTTCTTCATTTATGTTTCAAGGGGTTACACTCGCTGTGGTGAAAAGTAGGTCAGACTGCTTTCTGTCATTAATAAATATCAGCTGAAATGTTGCAAATGCACTTGCTGATAGTCAAATAGCACAGAAATAATATGGGTAAAAAGCATTTATGTCTATGATGACTAAAATAAATACAAAGAACATGGAAATCCCAACTGCTAAGCAATATCTGGGAGAAAACAGGATAAATCCCTCTGGGACCAAAATGGAATGATACTCCTGTATATTCAGAGATAGAAATAATTATAAAAACATGACCTGTCTTCAGGAAATCATTAAAAAGTCACAGCTTTGTTTGCCTGAGATACTGCAGGGGCCAATTTCATTAAGAATCACCCTTGCACTGCTAAAGCATCAGGATGCCATTTACAGTTCAGTACCAGCAGACTGTCACATCATTAGAGCCTCTCTGGTTCATTACGCAGCTTGCAGATGGTGCTCATCAGAATCAGCAACCAGGCTGGGACAGATGCAGGATTTCAGCCAATGTAGATGCCAATTTCCTGAGCCAGAAACATTGCTCCCTGCTTGCCCCAAGCCACAAGCAGCCAGAAACAGGAACAGCACATTCAATAGTCAATGCCACTGAGCAGTCTGCACTTGCAGAGAACAATCACATGCAAGACAGAATGCTGTGTTTTAAAAGATCATTAAAAGTCCAGGATGGTTTCCTGGACCAAATTAGTTTGTTAGGAAGAGAAATCACATCACTAGGTACCTTGCACACTAGGTCAGACCAAGTGGATTTCCCACTTCTTCAATTTCTACTCATTTTCTCCAGAAATCTTTATTCTCACTCAACCATGTAAAAACCAAGTAGACATCCATCTCCACATAGCTAGAGACATGGTGAGACACACTGCTATCACAAACCCCAAAAGATTTTAAAAGATAAATTTCATATCAAAATGTGCATTGGTTTTGTAATGTTAAATTTTGCTTGACTTCTAATTCCAAAATCAAAGTTTCTGAACTTTGTAAATGTAATGGCTAGATTTAAAAATAAGGAAAAAATTAAAAAGAAAATGGGAGAAAGCAATTAATTTTTAAAGCTGTGATGAAAGTGGAAATACAAAATATTGCTATAATATTTTATGTACCTTTTTAAAATATTTAAATCTTTGGAATGGGAAAACAAGGTACATCAGATTCAGAGACTCTGCAGCCACATCTATAAATAGCTGGTACTCTCAAACTTTTATGAAGTTTAACATCTTGGATCTGATTCACGAAACTAAGTACATATTTTATCTTTATATCATATTTGAGGCTGTAAAACACTGATCTGTAGATGCAGTTTGATTCAGCTCTGTGCACACATAAAAGCGTTTTATAGTTGTGACAACTGTTCTGTCATTGCCTGCAATAGTCCTTTAGTAAAAATATCAGTGCTTGCAATAAAAACCTGCCTCTCTGCTAGACAGAGCAGTGATTTGCATTGATTCAGAGTGACAAGGTGCCACCAGTGCTTTGTTTCAGAACAAAAGTAATGGAAATATTTCTGGGATATTTAAGGTTGGCATAAGTAGTCATCAATAACCCATACATTTGCATTTGATGGCATTTGCAAATGTTTCGCAAGATTCATTTTAACCCTGTGCCCATCAAACTGCATCACTGTCCACCTGCCCAGCAGCAAGCTGCTGTTTAGTACCTTTGCAGGTAAGGTCACAAAACCACTGCTTTTGTATAGGGTATGACTAAGAACTGACTTAATCTTTCTTCTTCACAAACTTCCCATTTACCTCCCAAGTCACAAAAACAGGCTGAAGAATGTAAAGTGTCTGGCTCTAGTAAAGCTGTAGACACTTGTGTTGCCAGACACTTCCCAGCCAACAAAAACTACACCCTGACAAGAACAACTCTTAAAAGTTATTTATCAAGCAGTGTTAAACCTTTACCTGAAAACACAATCTTGTCCAGTAACTATTATCTTCACCATAGACTTTATGTTTTCAACTTCAAGCCATGGTTCACATTTCAATGCACAAAACCTACAGGAAATACACTGGGCATTACATGACGAGATAACCAGCCAGGCTTAACATAGACTTTAATTCTGTTTCAGAGTTGTAGAATAGCAGCTGCCTCCAAAAGTCTGAGAAAGCATTTGAACAAAATTTGGGAAATGCACAGGAGCACTGCTGGCTATAATTCAGAAGCCAATTCTACTTCAGCCACCAATTTTAAACTTTTCTCAAAGTAAACAGAGATGTCAGAAGAGGGAAAAAAAAAAAGTATTTCCAAAATATGGAATAAAAATGCAAACATTCTTGGACCAAAGTACTTTTGTACCATAGCAGCTAATGTGCAGACAGGGTATTTAATCAGCATCTGACAACAGCCAACTGCAATGTTACAATGCACTTGTATTTCTAAAGCCAAAACTAAACTCTAAATGTTTACAAGACATAAGCTGCAAGTACCATAAATCCTTTAATCCATCTGGAGAATATACTGAGCAAAGAGCTAGAATCCAGCTGACCAAATCCTACATATCTTTTTTTTTTTTAGCTTTCAGCTTCTATCTCCTTATTTTCTGCCACTTCTGATGCCCTGATGACACAGTCCCAAGCCCACAGGGCATGTACTAATTCTGCCTCTAAACTGTGATGAATTAAGCAGCTTTATATCCTGTTATAATTCCATTCCACTGATGGTTCACAGGGTCAAAAACCTCAATTCAGTACTAATCAATCTGATCCTCCAGCAAAAATCTTTCATGATCATTAACATCTTTAGCAGCTGGATGTCATTCCATGCTTTCTGTTCCCATCTGAAGGTAGCTGTGGACAGATACCACTCACATATTCTACACCAAAAACAAAGATGTGACTTGAGCGCACTCCTGACAGTACTGTGAATGTCTTGTTGTACCCTCTCTTCAGGTATGCTGAAGTAATTTATTCTTTTCCAGATCAGGCAAATCACTCACCAGGTGGCAATATTTCCTCCCTTTCCCTTCACTGGAGTAGTCACAAAATGCTTATTGCTTTTTTGTTCCACAGTAAATCTATTTTCCTTGTTCAAAATTACAAATTCAAGGGGCATTTTCTGACAGGACTCCCTGAGCAAGAGCATTATCCTTTGAATGAAAATTAGTGCCATGTAAAAGTGGATCAAAACTGAACATAAAGATCCATTTTCTATTGAATATACGATATCTACTGGATAACCCTTTCATCAGCTAAGCTGTTATTTTTACTATCTGTCACAATACTGTCAATTTTTTTATATTTTCCTTCTTACATGCACCTCCAAATCATGAAAGGGTAGGAAAACAAAACAAGACAAAAGGATGTCAGTATCCACATTTGTCATGAACATTTCTGACAAACAGCTGTCAGAAACTGCAAATAACTACTGGTTCTGCCTTACCTAAAGCATGGAATGGATAACTCCTCCAAGTCCCTTATGGTTCTACTAAACTGAATTAGAGATGCATCTAAGAAGGGAAATATAAGATTTTTTTTTCTTTGCATATGATGTATGCAAAGATTTTAATAAACACAGAATGTTCATTTTCAGGTTTCCATAAACAGTGAATCCAATGTGTATTTTCTGAGTATAGACATGGATATGGATAGAGTGTGCTGGGGTGAAGCACTTCATTTGCACTTCATGTTACTGTTGTTCCATGTATGCTAGGTTGAAATTTCAGTAGCTTGAGCTATCAAAGTTCACTGTGCTCACTGAGCACTGCCTGTATTTCCCCAATCCTTTTTAGAGAAAGAACAACACATCTGTAGCCTTCAGCTTCTCATAAACATACTCCATTTTTTAAAGAGAATGAATACTTAAAGACTCAGTAATTTTAAACACAAAGTTATTCAGGGTGAAAAAAGAAGTACTACTGCTAGACAGGGCTTGTGAGATGACAATACTGGCAAAATCAAGAGAATAGCACTGGATTAAGGGTAAGCAATTTTTAGTTGAGTGTTTTAAGACCAACTCATGTATGCATTTAATTCCAGTATTCATTCTACATCCAGCAGAAAGAACTGTTTGCTAGTGTTCAACACCTTTCTCCATCTTCTCCTTGTTAAAGGTTAAAGCTGCATGAGCACTTACCTGAATACACTAATAAAAGAGACAGAACTCTAGACATGGCAATACTAGTGGTTAAAAACAGTGGATTAATTTTTCTGTTTCTAAAATCCTTTTTTATTTCTACAATGCTACTCAAGACTGTAACTACTCAGCTTTAGGTATATAAGGAATCAGTTTAGTAGATTTCTTTTAAAAAAAATTGTCCCTCCTATAATGCTGAGATGAAATTTAGGAAAAAAAAAACCCAACCAAACAAATAAACCCTAACAAAAAACTCAACAAACACATTCAAAATAGTATATTTGAAATACTTTCTCATTACTAGAAGCTCAAATTTGCATTTACAACAGTGCAAAGTCCTTGCTAAGTCCTCTTGCACAACAATTAACACTGTACCTGTATGTTGTCAGTCTCAATGACAGAAAGCTGCAGAAAAAAAACCCAGCTATATACATCCTCCTCAGCATTCAGTGCTGCAGAATAAAAAATGCACTGAATAGACAGGCTGGCTTCAAAGCCCTGAAATGCTTACAGTCTATTCCTGCTGTTGGCTTTCGTTCCCAGAGTTGTTAGTTACGCCTTCTGTTGTTTACACTAAATATTCATTAGTAAGACAAGACATAAGCTTATTTTATTTTAATATGCCAAAAATGAGGGAAAACATCCAGCTATAGATAAAAGATATAATTACTGGAGATCATGGATGACTACTATGCTGAATTAAAAAAACTGGTGAGGCAACTCCCACTGGAAGGTGTAGAGGTGGGTGGAAAACAAACAAACAAACAAACAAATCACCCTTGTTCATTGACAGGAATTCAGTAAAAGATGGTTTAGCTGAGCCCCAGGGTTCCACTTCCTCCTCGTCACATTGCAGGCCTTTTGCATTGAGGGATTCTCAAGCAATCAGTGAACCACAGTTTACAGTCTGAAGCAAGTTTCAAGCATGTCATTTCCTTAAGATATACCTGCTTTCAGGTATGCTAAAACCTCTGCCACACAGTTTTGAAGAATAAAAAACACAGCAGAATACTGAAGCCATAGTGCCCAGAAAAAAATACCAGAAGGCTACACACATTAGGACACAAACTACAGAGTGGCTTTTCACTGGAACATCCTTGCCCTCCTGGTGTCAGTTTACAGCTCTCCTTTCCAGGCTTGCTCAGTCAACTCCCAGAACCTTGCAGACAATTCATTTCCTTGTGCTCGAGGTAGACACTTCATTCTACCTCTCATGAAAGCACAGAACTTTATTTAAAAGTGATGTTCAAAACTAACAGATCTGAATGGTATTAGCGAAGAAAAAAAAAATGCAAAAAGCCTAACCTCCAATATAGGAACTACAGCAAGTCTTGATACTGCCCAAAAAAAGAGGTGCTAGGCCTGGCAATCACTTTTTGTTTAATCCCTCAATTGCTTAGCCAAGCATCTATAGGACAAAAATCCTATCAGTTTTCTGTATATAATTTTAAAAAAAGGTACTAGACTGCTGAGATTTTCAACATGAACAACTGAAAACCGAGTACAGTTAATTTATATTCTTGTGTGCTACTATTATGACATTGTTACTGAAACACTGGTATGCCAGACATTAGCCTCTAAAAATCAGATTCAATGGTTTCCTACAAGATGCACAGTAACAGAACCAAAACCAGAAAAAAAAAAAACCCCTCCAAACCCAGAGAGGTTGGTGAACTGGTCATTTCATAAATCCTTCTGCCTCGGTTACTCTAATTCACACAAACGCTCATATCCCACCCAGCCTCCAGGATGGAATTAGCCTGACGCTCAGGATCGGGTGCCAAGGAGCGTGGTCAGGATGACTCCCGAACGCACCGGCAGGCTGCCCATGACAAAGAAGGGATCAAGAAGTTGTGACAGCTGGGCATTTTCTACACGACTGAAGAGCAGCAGAGGGAGACTCGTGGATTTCCCGTTACCTATTCCTGCTTGCACGTCCGCCCTCAAATGGCTCAGTTCGTGTGTGTGTGTGTGTGTGTCCGTGCGTGTGCCCAGGCACGGCGAACTCTGCTCGGCCACCTGCACGGCCAGTCCCGCTTCCCGTGGCCGCGGCTGGGACCGGCGGCACTCCGCGGAGGGAAACTCTCGCCTGGGAAAAGCCCGGCGCTCCCGGCTCCGTCCTGGTGTGCCGGCGCGCTCCAGGCGCGATGGGTGCCGGGGTGCCGGGCAGAACGGATCTCCCCCGCCCGCCCGGGGGAGCCGGGGCGTGGGGGCTCCGGTCCGGTCCAGCCCAGCCCGGTCCAGCCCAGCCCAGCCCGGGCGTGGCGGCGGCGCCAGAAGCAGCAGCAGGCAGGGGCAGCCCCGGCGCCGACAAACAGAGACAGCCGCCCGTGCCCGTGCCTGTTCTTGAACCCGTGTCAGTGCCCGTGCCGCCCGGCTGCGCTCCCCCGGCAGGGGCGGCGGCGCCCACCCGCGTCCCGCCCGCCCCCCGCCGCGGCGGCGGCACTCACGCAGGCAGAGCTGGGTGACATAGGCGTAGTAGGACCAGCAGAGGATGCTGGAGATGAAGAGCACCGGCACCCAGTAGAGCAGCCGCTGGCAGCGCCGCCGCACGCCGCCCCAAGCGCCCGGCGCCCCGGCAGCCGGTGGCGGAGGTGCCGCCATCTTCCCGCACCGCATCCCGGCCGCTCGCTCCGGGCGCCCGGGCCCCGGCCGCGCTCCCCGCCGGAGCCCGCCCCGGACCCACCCTCCCGGCACGGGCGCTCCTCCCACCGCCCGCCCGCCGCTCCCCCCGGGCCGGGCCGGGCAGTGGTGGCAGAACCGCCCGAGAACCCGTAGCGTCCTCTCGGGGTCGGGCTGTCTGTGCCGTGCCGGGCCGGGGGGCGCGGGCCAAGTTCGGGCAGGCAGAGCGGCCCCACCCGGGGCAGGGCGCGGCTCCGGCCTCGGGCGGCCGCCACGTGCAAGGGCGCTGGGCGGGGAGCGGCCGCTCATCGACGCTGCTTTCTCTCCTCATCCTCCTTTGAAACGGGATGGCGGCACTTAACGCTCCCTGCAAGTGCTTTGAAACACCCGCTTACAAAAAGCGCTGCCTCGTTCGCTAATAGCGCTTCGAGTGCTGCGAACAAGGGTTGCGGTGCCTTGACGGCAGGAGGCAGCAGGAGGCAAGGCATGGTTGGCTTGTGGCTTTTGGTGGCTATTCGTGCAGGGAAGGTGGCGGAAGGTGCTGACTCACCCTTCCCCGAAAGTCTTTACATTAACAAAACGCCTGTGACCTATAACAGTAAACCCAACCTGCGTTACATCATGCACCCTAATCTGTGCTGAATTATCATTGCAGATCGGAAATGTCGAGCACGGCCTGTAGTATTTCTGCAATTTGCTAGAATCTCTCAGAGCATCAGCGGTGCAGTAGGTGGGCAGTAGCTGGTAGATTAAAATGTGTTTGGACTTTGAAAAAAAGCTTGTCTAATATCTCACGCGGGAGACTACGCATGAAGATAAGTAATAGCTATCTGGAAGGGATACAACTGCAATTGATTGAGAAAAAAGCTGTGAGAGAGGAAAAACTACTGGAGAAAATAAGACAGACCCACTAGTTGGTGTGCTAGCAGGTTCCAGAATAGGAAGTGGAGTAGCTATAGTATGTCTGTTGAAGAGACACAAAAAGACAAGTTGACCATATATGGCTGCAGTATTTTTATGTGATGCAAAATCAGGCACCCCTCTTTATTGTAAGATCAAACTGAGTGATTTCAGTTAGCCACAGTGAACTGAGTGAATGACCAACACAGGATGATGTATCAAGAGGAATAATAAATTATCCTATGGCAGTAAATCAACTTTTCTATTCAGGAAAAAGACTTGTATATCATTCTGAAGGGCTCAGCAAAACTGCCTCCTCAATCTATGGTTATTACATTAGAGAAATGAATGAAATATGCCACCAAAAGATTGGAACATAATAATTTAAGAAAATATTCTGTATAATGGGGAATTATGTATTATACATTAAAAGGTAAAAATACAGTGAATGGTGCTGAAAAACTAGATTTTATATACCTGCGTGCCATATTTCTCAAAACAAGAGTAAAGGGACCGAAACCAATGTGATGTACACAATAAAAGCATTTTCTTTTGCCTTAATTAATTGTGCAAGTCATCACTGAAACCAGCATTTTAATGGAGCATTTAAAGGATTTGACTTTACTATGTTTTAATGAAAACATCTGTGATATTCAGCATAAATTTTAAAAGTATAAGGAGTAAGATTACCCCTGCCTGAAGGCAAACCCCATGCTCTGCTGGTAAAAGTTAAAAGAAATGAAGGCAATTTAATTCATTTGATGGCTTTTTGCACTTATTTGGAAATATGTGACAGTGACCTCTCTCAGGTACCAAGGATAATGCATCTAGTGTATTCTGTGTTTCCAGGGAGACATGTTTGTACCTTGAGAAGTTTACAGCTGGATGCTGTGTATATAAGGATGAAGTAGGTTTTGCATTGTCTTAGAGGCTATGAAATTATTTCTGCTGTAAGCCATTTTAAAATGCTGTACATGACACAGGGCTTATCAACAATGCATGCCACGGAAACACAGTAAACATTAGAGAAAACTCCATAATATAGTAATTTATTCTTTGGAAGCATAGTTATTGTAAAATACTATACATATAAAGAGGTGGCAGTTTGCCAGAAGTGTGAGAATAAAAAGATGACGTGATAGAAAGGCCTTAAATTATATCATACAATTTTCATACAATTACAGAAGCTTTTCATTATCCCTTCATGGAAAAGGGCTTGTGTAGTTCAGCATTTTACCTTTTCCATGGCCACTACCACTCTCTGCTCACTGCTCAGCTTTCACAGTAATCAGAATTCTCATATTTCATATGCTAGTAATTACATCAATAATTACTGTAGTGTATGCTTTACGGTACCTCCAAAATCATGGTTATCTGGTTCAAAATTAGTGAAATAAACAAGCAAACTTCACTTTAATTGGGATGGAACAAAAAAGCTTGCCCTGACTAATACTCAGAATTACCTTGGAGAATCCTTTGGTCAGAGAGCTGTTCTCTAGCTCTCCTTCATGTCCACTTCATATTACTTTCTATTCCTTCTATGTCTCTCATCACTCTCCAGCTGGGTCACGAGAGACCCTTTCTTCTGTGCCTTCCCTCCTCTTCCTCTCTCTGTGGTATGACCTGCAGAAATTTTAGGTCACAGCAGAAAAACTCAAGAGCAAGCATATTCAAAGGAGAATTGTGTTGTGGCAGAAGTAAATCCTGGGATAGTCCAAGCTGTTAGGTATCAATGGAGAGGTTTCCCAAATCAGTGCACTTGGGCTGTGCCTCTACAGTGAAAGAAGCTACTTAAGGCACTTGTGAGAAGCTACTTATTGCTGCTTGTATGAAATGTTCACAAGAAAAAGAGAGAGGAAATGAAGGTGATTTTCTTGTCAAGAGCTGGGCTGAAGGAAGTTGAGGTTTGAGGAGGCAGCTTGAGTGTTTGACAAATTGAAATAAAATGTTCTTGTCATAAGTGGCACCACTCAGGCTTTCCCCTCAGGCAAGATACATGCAAGTTATTGCTGGCAGATTTTTTAAAATGTGTCTCTCCTGGCATACATTTGGGCATTTCTAACATTACCACTTCTGACTATTCTCTGTATCCAGCTGTGCAAAGGCATGTTAAAGGAAGGGGTTGCCACCCATAGCTCTGGGGCTGGGCATTCTCCTCTCTGCTGGACTCCAGTGTGAGGATCCAGTCTCTGTCCCAGGCTGCTGAAGGAAGGTGGCTGCTGCTTTCCTGCTCAACCAGCAACTTCACAGTGCCTCTGCACAGGGCTCACACAAGTACCAATAGCCAAGTCCCTTTCTCCCCTTGGGCTGACAGAGCTGAGGGTCACTAGTGAACACATCTCCCTCCTCTCTACCCTTACAAGCACGTGTGTTGTTGCAGATCCTCAAGTACAGGCATGGCCTCCCTGATTGTCTGACAGCCCTGCCCAGATCCCAGACTTTCTTACCTGCTCCATGGTGCCAAATCACCAGCTGTCCAGCTCACTGCATTTTGGCAAGGCTCTTGTGCAGCTGATCTTCTGACACCAGCATCCTCCCACTCCACATACCCTTGCCAAGGACTGTGGCTGACCAAGGCTGTCCCTGTGGTTGTCTCTGTGAGTACTGTTCAGGTGTATTGTACCTCTCTATGTTTGGCTTCCTCCCTTTGTCATTCCACTTGATAAGGTCCTTGATCAGATGACATTAATGAAGCAGGTGCTCTCTTCTTCCATATGCTCTGACACGTAGATTCCAGTTGGGTTCAGATACAGAACGGGGAGTGAAA
The DNA here is from genome assembly GCF_009819885.2 of Catharus ustulatus. Classification (NCBI taxonomy): domain Eukaryota; kingdom Metazoa; phylum Chordata; class Aves; order Passeriformes; family Turdidae; genus Catharus; species Catharus ustulatus. The sequence goes on from NC_046225.1 coordinate 45,348,398, forward strand.
ATTCTGCCTCGTTCTGAAGGAAGACATCTTGACACCCTTAGCATGGAGTCCAAATGAAAAACTACTCCTTTGCAAGTCTAGGGGGTTCTGCTCCTCTGTGTAAGCAATTTGATACTTCCTTCCCCACCACGTCCTAAGTGGAGCAGCAAGAGGAGGAGGGAGAGTAGGACAGGAAAACACATATTTACTCCTACACAAGTGCAATGCACAGAGCAGCAGCTAGAAGCAGGAATACACACGGACAGACTGACAGGCACACAGCACTCATTAGGTGAAGCAGCAGCCCAGCAGGGATGCTCCTGGGCCTTCCTGACAGTGACTGTGCTGCTTGCTTCTCTTCAGAACGTTTGGGTGTTGGACCACACTTACCACACACAGGAAAAGAAATCTCTCCAAAACATTTCTGGCGTAAGGTATCACCTGGAAAATGTATGTTGTATCCCAGCTGGAGTTAGGGACCATCTGTGTACAGTTCCTAGCTCCTGGCTACATGAAAACAAGCAGTTTAAGTAGCCTCCCTAGTCTCCGACTAGCTGTCAAATGTATTTTAATTGAAGGGCTGGCCCAGGTGTATTCAACTTATTGCTCCCCCTCTCATCCCGACTTGATACTTTATTATTTGCAACTGTTTGGATAGCCAAACCTAACTGTTGTTGCATGATTTTTTTATTTCTTAAATTTTTGTGGCAATTTTCTTGGTTCTCCACAGGAGAGGCACATTTAGCTCCTTTCAAATTCCTTCCTCAAATTTCTTGATTTCTATCTCTGTATTGATATAATACTGTATTTGTCAGAGTCTACCTTCAGGGAAGTTTTTCAAGTCCTATTTGGGCTTATTATCCACCCACTCTTCTGTAATTTTCAGTGGTAATTTTTTCACTGCATTGTTTGTTTTCCCAGATGCATTCATCTGGGAATTTTCATTCCCTTGCTGCTTTTCCCTTTGTTACTTAAGGTGGGAAACATGGGAAAAAGCTGAACCAGTTCCAATAAGTACTAGCTCTCATGCAATGGAGATCTGTACAGTGGCCCTAAGGCAGGTCTCTGGTTAGGCAAAAATCAAAACCCCTGCAGTAGAAAACCCTTCAAGAGCTAAGGTATGTGAGAAACCTTATTCCATGGTGTGTGCACCATTCCAGTGCTTTCTGCCTTTTGGAGTAGAAATTATGTGATTTAATGGTCGACTCCAAAAGCAGACATCTAAATTTAAAATGACCAATCTAATAACCTCCTTCTTCCAGACAGGGTAGTTTAAAGCTTCCTTTTACAGCTTATGCCCTGAAATGCCTTGACAGACTTGAGCCACTCCATGCCTTGGTCATAGATCTAGGTTTGGCTGTTGTCCAGGGATGAAATACCTGCCTCTGTTCATGCTTCATGCTGCTGGGGATCCTCAGAGTATGTCTACACGAAATGCAGCAACAGCTACGTTTTCTTTCTTTCCACTACCCATAGAAATGTTTTTAACTGCCAGGCCGCAAGCCAGTTTTGCTAGTTTGCCCAATAACTTCATGAAATGATACAAAAAGGCTGCAAGGGTCACAGTGCAGGGAAAGTAAATGCTTCAGCAGCTTTTTAGGATATCTGCCTGAAACAGCAGAGACTTCTAGATTCCAGTCTTTGCTCCTTGTAGTGGATTTTGTCACACAGTTTCCAAGTGCAAGGACATTTTTTGTAAAGTCTAGGTAACTAACTTCAGACTCAGTATTTTATTGCAGAGATTATAATACCTGAAAATTTATTTTTACAGGGCCGTACTCTTTTGAATCTAGGTTGTAGCTTCTGAATCAGGGTTAGAGTTGAAAAACCTGACGAGTAATAAATTGATGTTTCTATGAATATTTATATGTACAAAATATGTATTTTTATAAAAAACTCAAGTGGATACTAGTATTTTTATGGAATGCTAATAGCTAATTATAATGTTCATCTGTGGGAGGAATTTGTAAGTCAAACTAGTGGTGAAAATTAACATTACCCATTCAAGATTAAAGCACAACCTTGTATTAAATTGTATGTGTAAGAAAAAAAATGCAGTTTATCCAAGGGCACTATTTGCTGACAGGTTCAGGGTGCCAAATGCTTCCATGGATTCTCAGATATAGGGAAGGAAACTGTACATTCAGACCTCAAACATATTAGAAAATAATTATGTAAGTTTTGGCTTGATTTTAAGGGGAATTCAAACTTGGTATAGTTACGAATTAGTTCCAGATCCATTTTGGAATACTGAATTTTTGGACTGCTTCTTTTCCTTCTGCAAACGGTAGTCTGAAGTTCTTTTCCTAAAAACTATCTTGAATATATCCTCAGTGGGACAAGAGAGCAAGACACATCATTAGGTAATGATCATTGTATCACACAATGTCATGTTGAAGTAAAAAAAAAATCTGTATCATTTTTCCCCCTTTATTTCAATGCATTTGTATCCTGATATTTAGGTGGAGAAGAGATCTAATAATATAGAAACCAGCAGTGTGACTAACAAAATGCTGAAAGTCACTATTCAATAGTTTGGGTTTTTTTTTCCTTCAGACTGATAAAGTTCTATGTCATACAAAGTGAGAATCTACAGTGGAAGGAGTTTGCATCCATTCGCTGCTAAAATGTGCAAGGAGGGAAACTGCCACTGGGATCTAAAACACCTGTAGATTATCAGGGAGCAGCCTGCACTACAGGATACTCTGCCAGGAGCTAGGAGTTCATCACAGCTCAGGCATCACAAGGCTACCCAAAGCTGAAGGTTTGCTACTTCTCATTTTATCCAAGATGGTCTGGGCATCTGTGGGCAGTTCCTAAGCATCCTCTGAATGTTCACTGGCATTATTACTGTTTTCTCAACTCACAGATGAGAACAAGAGCTAGTTTTAAACAAAGCCTTAATTTACACAACTTTTCACATAATTTAGTTGCAGCATACACATCTCCTGTGCGGCCAGGAATTTTGCAGATTTTGAGTAAGGTTTTATTGAGCCAGTGACTGTTGCATATCCGAGGGGTGCCTCTACAGCAGATGGCATGTGCCATTACTGTGCCTTGTTTTCACCTGTCCTTGCATTTTCAGGTCTTTTATGCAGAATTCTGCGGCTGAAAAGCAAAGCTATCTAAAGAGATGACTAAGAAGAAAAGCAAGTCTATTTTTTTGTGATGGTGCTTGCACACTCATGTTACCAAAGAAAAAAAGATATGATTATGAAAGAATTTGAATTATATAAACTGCAAAGAAAATTAGTTTCAAGTGCATTTATTTTGAAATAAACAAGAATATTATATGTATATATCATATTTATATTAAATAATATTATTAAACATGAAGAAAAAATAGTCTTAAAAACTAATCTGACACTTTCACATTCTATTTTGTACTAAGTAATTATAGATAGGAAATATATAGAAAAATGCTAAAATTGCCTCAAGCCAGCCATAAAAGCAAAGTGCATGATTGCCTAGGGCAGTGGAGGAGCAAAATGATGATGGTACGCTGCTTCCTCTGAGGGGAGGATCACTGTGAGTGGGCAGTCATGAATGAAAAAGAAGGAAGGGAACCCCTTCAGTGAACTCCCAATGTTTTCTTCTCTTTTCTTTGTCCTTCATCACTGCAGTAGCAAACTGGGTTTTGCTTACACTGACAAGAAGCAGTGAGACAGTTTTTGCGTACCAAGACGATACATCGAATACAGTTGATTCCCTAAATGATCACAAAGGGACTGGACTGCAGCTTGTCTGTGTTCTGCTGTGTCAAGTCAAAAACCTTTATCTCAATTTATTTGATTATTTCTTGCTGTCAATAGTTTAAGGAGGAAATTTTAAATTTATTTATCACAAAATACTAGCTGAAGTATCACCCTTTGATAGTTTTTGGAACTGGCTTGGGTTTTGGATTTTTTTTCCAGATAATCTTAGCACGTATTTTTTCTAGAATTCCCAGTGTGCAATTTCTTAAAAAACGCTTCCTTCTCATTTTGTTTTTATTTTTCTACCAGAGATATATCTTACTATAATTAAGCATTTCTAAACTTAGGTGCACTGTTACACAGATACCATACATCTATTCACATCACATATAAGGTGGTAATTGGCAACATGTGCACTGAATAAAATTTTAAAAAATCTTCTTTCATGATTTGGAGTAGTAAGATATTTGAAACCATTATTTTAGTTCTGTTTTGATTGTCTGATTACCAAATATTTCTGCTTCCAGTGACAATTTATTGACCTTAGTTTAAGTGTGTGTGTATTCAGCTGGAATTATTTCAAGGCACATTCTTTTCCTAAACAGATACAGATTTATTCAATGTCCAGTAAACTTTTTCAGGAAGGGTGTAAAAAAGATGTTCTTGTTTGTGTGGATTTAATTCCTACTACCTAGCAATAATGTTAATAGGGAGTAAGGAAAAATGCTGTTGCTGAATATCAAACAAGTAATATTCAAATAATATTACTGAGTGTTGTTCTGTACTGTGCATGCATTCATGTTTTGTTTTGTTTTTTTTGTTTGACACAAACACAAGCTATTTATCTAGTTTTCAGATGCAGCATTCCAGAGTAGCAAATTAGACAACTATAATTTCTACTCAGTGCCACTTCATATAAAAGTGCACTATTCACAAGAAACACATGAATTTGTACTTTACCAGAAACATACCAGTGTATGGCAATAAAATTTATAATAAATATTACAAAGTGTGTGTTACAGGAATTTGAACATTTTGACTTTTCTTTGACACACTGTTTGTAAGACATCTTAAAATCTGTATTATTTTTTAAAGGATAAATTCATAAACATAATAATAAGACTTGGAGAATCTGAACATTATAGTTCATACAGTACTTTTCCTAGGTAAATACCTATCATTCACATTATAACTGTAACAGCTTTACTTTTTGTAAAATAACAGCCTCTAAGAGTTTAATTTGTCCATTCAACTCATACGTAATTGTTATGCTACTTAATGCAGTCTCATTTTCAGTTTAGCACAAACTGTTAATAGTGCTCTTCTGAAAGTAAATTCACAGTCTAAGTTGATGCAGGCAGTTTCTCTTCACTGCCAAACATCTTCCTGCCCAGGCGTAAGACTTATTTCTGTCTCCTTTTAAATGACAAATTTATCTCAAAATAATAAAAAATAATATTCAAAAGGTGCTCTTACAAAAGAAGGCTTCTCCCACTCACATGGCATAGTTAGTTCATCAATGAAATAAAATACATACTGAAAAGCAGTTTTAAGAGTTGATGATCAGTACACTAAGTGGAAAAGAAGTCCTGTGTTTTCTACTGCAGCTGGAAGATTCACCATTCACCTGGGTTAGTTTGTTCTTCATTAAGAATTCATAGGAATAAATAATTCTAGCCAGTGCAGATAATCCTGTTTTCTTCCTTTATCTCAGCATATCTCGTCTCCGAAATTGCTTCCATAGATCTCTGAGATGCTCACTGGTTACAGTCATCACACAAGAGTAATATTCCTTCCAACCATACTTTGGAGTCTCCTGTGAAAAGTGAAAAACATACAATTGGAAAAAAGATACCATTCACTAAATTAATTAATTCTACCTTAAATTTTATTCAGACTCATACATACTAGATAGATGTTTTAATATTAAAATATTGAGAGATGAAATTTACAGTAGTTTCACGAATACAAGCCGTACCATTTTGACTAAAATTTTGCTCACACACCGGAAATGCGGCTAATACTCAGGAGCGGCTAATATATGAATAATTTTCTGACATTTACAACCTCAGAAGTGCCAGCCAGGGTGCCCAGCCGAGCACCTGCTAGTAAAAGCCAGCATTTCGCGATTGTTACAAACTGTTACTCTGTTGCCCCGCGGGTGGAGCCTGGCTCCCTGCAAGCAGCACGGGGGGTGGGGAGAGAGGAGGGAGAGCTCTCTCCTTCCCTCCTCTGCGGCAGCCCAGGGGAGAGACGGGGGGGGCCCCGTGCCGCCATGGCCACGGCCTGGAGAGGTGGCGGGGGCCCCATGCTGCCATGGCCGCAGCTTGGGGAGGCGGCGGAGGGCTCCGTCCCCGCCCGCCTCCGCGGCAGCGGGGGGGCTCCGTCCCTGCCTGCCACCAGGGGGCAGCGCCGGGCCAGGGCGAGTGAGCCCAGAAGCGGCGACCGGCCACGAGTGGCTGCGCCGAGCGGCACCGCCGGGTTGGGCCGCCTGGCCCTGTCGGCAGCCACGAGCGGGCCGAGCCTGCACAGCCCGAGCCGAGCCAGTAAACCCCGCCCTGCCGTGGTTCTGTTACTAACTGGCAACTTTGTTGCATGCAGGTCCTTGCTGCGAACGACAGAGCGGCTTATACTCAGGTGCGGCTTATTTATGGACAAAAAGCAAAATGTTTGCCAACACCCAGCGATGCGTCTTATACTCAGTGTGGCTTGTATTCATGAATTTACTGTACTTCTGTAAAATGAGTTATAAATCCATAGTAGGTTAAGTATTCAAAAGGCATCCTCACAGCACACAGTTAGCATTCAACAAACAGCTTATTTATATTAAAAGATACAAAATACATTTCTTCTTTATTTAGGTATGTCGAGCTCTCTCTCTAATTTTTTTCCTTGCTTCTTTGTATTGACACTGTACTATAAAGTTCACCTATGACACTAAACAAAAAGCACAAAAAATTACTGTTGTTCATTAAACTGAGGCACCAGCAAAAGCCAAATACCATATGGGCAGATGACAGGAAGGCTTCTTTAGATTAGATTACCTTAATCCCAAATTGTAGTTCAGCTACATGAATAGTTGTCCATTGAATGGAGAGGAAAACTGGCCAAGGGCTGGCCTGGGAGATTCACTGCTCTGTGCTCTATGCTCTCTGAAGTTACCACTGGATCTCATTATTTTTTCCACTGTTCCTAACTCCTCAAGTGTATTTTCATAGTAAGTGTAAAACATAGATGGAGAGATACTAAGAATTAGAGCAACTAACCACTTTCCTCCTAGTTTATGTGCTGAGCATGTCACATGGTGTGAAATATCCCTTGGGCCAGTTGGGGTCAGTTGTCGTGGCTGTGTCCCCTTCCTAGCTCCTTGTGCACACCCAGCCTCCTTGCAGGTGGGGTGGGGTGAAGAGCTGAAAAGTCCTTGACTCTGTGTAAGCACTGCTCATAGTAGCCAGTACATCAGTCTGTCATCACAGTGTTCTCATCCTATATTTAAACACAACACTGTAGCAGATACTACAAAGAAAATTAACTCACTCTTAGCTAAAACCAGGACACATAGTAAGACTGTCCAATACCTTGCTTTGGTAGAACTGAGTGATAATGTTAAAGAAATTGCCACACTGCAGTACAGTAATTTCACGACTATAAGGCGCACCCTTTTGACTAAATTTTTCCCCCAAACCCGGAAGTGCGCCTTATAGACCAGTGCGCCTTATCTGATGGACAAAGTTGCGAAATTTGCCAAACTGGAAGTGTGAGCTGCAATGGGGGGGTGGTATCACGAGGCGGGGGCGGGAGCGGGCGGCCACGACCGTGTGGGGAAGGAGGGAGCTGCCGCCGGCCCCGGCGGAACAAGAAGCCGGGCGGTACCACCCCAGGCGCGGGGGCGGGGGGAACGAGAAGCTGGGTGGTGCCGGCCCCGGCGTGGGGGAAATGAGAAGTGCGAGCCCGCAACAGCCCCAAGCAGACCCCGTCCGGCGGTGGCATTGGAGCAGTGGTGGCATGGCCCGGGTGGCTGGGGGAAAGCGTCGCGGCGGTGTGGTCCCTGTGGCCGTGGGAAAGTGGCGGCGGCAGCAGTGGCGCAGCCCCTGCGGCCGCAGCAAAGCAGTGGCGGCCTGGCCCCTGCGGCCGCAGCAAAGCAGTGGCGGCCCGGCCACTGTGGCCGCGGGAAAGTGGCGGCGGCGGTGCAGCCCCTGTGGCCAAGGGAAAGTGGAGAGAAGCCGCGCGGTCACCGCGGGGAAGTGGCGCCAACCAGCGCAGCCGCGGGGAAGTGGGGAGAAGTGGCACGGCCACAGGAAAGCGGGGAGAAGCGGTGCGGCCACCACTGCCGCAGGAAAGCGGTGAGAAGTGCCGCCACCGGACTGGGGGAAGCCGGGACGCAGTGTGGCCGCGCGGTGGGAGCCGTGAGCCGTGAGCCGTGCCAGCCGGCACCAGGGGTGGGCGGGAGTGTCGGGGCCGGCTGCACGGGGAGGGTGCCTGGGGCTGCGTTTAAAAGCTACACCAGTCTTTGAAAAATGTTTGCAAATTGAGCACCTGCCAGTAATTCGTTACTTTGATGCGTGCCGCGTGTCTCCTCGCTGCAAAAGAAAAGTGCACCTTATAGTCCGGTGCACCTTATATGATCTACAAAGTTGTGAATTTTGCCGACTCCCGGGGGGTGCGCCTTATAGTCTGGTGCGCCTTATGAAATTACTGTACATTAAAATCCACCATTAAACACTGAAACCTACATCTATCTATTCTTATCCCTCATCTTGTTTAATTAAAAAGCACAGAAGTTTATAAAGAAGTTGTAGATATTCAGAATACAGCTTAATCCACAGTAGTATACAACACAGATACTAAATGATATATTAGAAACCATACTTAGATGAATGCATAATTTAGCTGATATTTATAGTCAATCTCATGAAAAAAATGCATAACTTGCAAATTGCAGTGCATTATTTAACAAAAGCATATTCAGTTTATTAACCTGTGCTTCATGATACGCATTTTTTTTTTATTTTATGAAACAAGTTCAGAGAAATGTTCATGAAAGTCATTAAAAGAAATACTGAAATACACTGACTGATCAACTACTTATTTCTAATGCACTGCTTTGTATCTACTGTCAGTGTACCAAATCCACAGAAGGAACAGCTTGTCCCTCACGTTCTGCAATGCTTTCACATTTCACTGGAACATCTTCCTCCCACTGTATCCAGGTATGTTTTTAAGCTTCTTGTCAGGTTTAGGATCAAAACCCCAAGTTCTGCAATTTCCAATTACAGTAATTTCATGATTACAAGCCACACGGACTATAAGCCGCATCGTCGGGTGTTGGCAAACATTTCGTTCTTTGTCCATAAATTAGCCGCACCCAATTATAAGCCACTCTGTCGTTGGCAGCGAGGACCCGCGTGCAACAAAGTTGCCAAATAGTAACAGAATCGCGAGATCCGGTGTGGGGGTTTACTGGTTCGGCTCAGGCCGTGAGGGCTTGGCCCGCTTGGGGTGGCCCAGCTCGGCACTGCCGCTCGACGGGGCCACTCAGGGCCAGCTGCTGCCTCTGGGCTCACTCACCCTGGCCCGGCGCTGCCCCGCGGTGGCAGTGGGGGCACAGAGCCCACCGGCACCCATGGCAGCGGCGGCAGGAGGGGACAGGAGCCCGCTGGCACCCATAGAGGTGGCAGCAGGAGGGGATGGGAGCCTGCCGGCACCCACAGCAGCGGCGGCAGGAGGGGAAGGAGCGCCTCCACTCCCGTGGCAGTGGCGGCAGCAGGGGAAGGAGCGCCCCCACTCCCACAGCGGCAGGCAGGAGGAAGCCCCCTGCCTCCCTCCAGAGCCGCGGGGCTGGCAGCACGGAGCCCCTGCCTCCCCCGGGCTGCGGAAGAGGAGGGAAGGAGGGAGCTCCCCTGCCTCCCTCCCCCTCCTGCGCTGCCACCCGCTGCGCAACAGAGTAACCAATTTGTAACAATCGCATAAACCTGGGTTTTACTGGCCAGTTCTCGGCTCAGCACCTCGGTTTGCACTTCTGGGGTGGGAAATGTCAGAAAATTATGCACATATTAGCCGCCCCTGAGTGTAATAATAATGTAATAATGTAATACCCTGCATTTCCGGTGCGGGAGCAAAATTTTAGTCAAAAGGGTGCAGCTTGTAATCATGAAATTACTGTACTTTTGTAAGATGAATCAGGAAGGTGTGCCTAATTACACACTTCTCACCTCTCTGCTTTAGAGAAGAGGTAAGCAAAAGTCTCTTCAAACAGTAAGCAACAGCCTCTCGGTTTTTTTAAAGCTGTCTTTTACACAAGATGTATTCAATTGCTGTGTACTAGGAAAGTATAAAAATGAAAAGCTTTAAAAAGATTACCTGCATGAAAAATTTAATCTCACTTGACAGAATAAAGTGTTTACAGAAGATACCAATTTATACTTGAAATGGCTGGAAATGAGGTTCTGAATCCATGCTTCAGTTTTTCATGTCTTTTTCAAAATAAATTTCCTTCCTCAGTCAGTCTCAAGGTACTATTAACCATTACCTCCTAAAAGCTTTTAATTAGAAATTTTGAAAACTCACAATATTCAGAACATCTAGAATCAGTTATTTTAATAGAAAAAATCTTAAAGATTCTCAGAAAATTACTATAAATTACTATAAATTAATTTCTAGATTTACATTTGTGATGTAATAATTACTTTTAATAATTCAGTAGTCAGTAAAATCACAGTTATGGCCTAAATATCTATTACAGTTACTGAGCACATGAATACTTTAGCAAACAGTACTTGACATGGACTTGAATCCCCTCCTGAGTTGGTCTCTAGCATCCCTTTTTGGAAATTAACTTTGAAAGGGCTTTGTTAAAAATTTCCTAGATAATCCTTCCACAAGACATTCAAAGCAGAGCTCTCCTCTGTGCTCTGTCAGGCAGTTCTCTCCAAACATGTTTTTTCAGTTCTCCCTGCAGTGTATGCAAAGGAGTACCTGCCAATGACGAGTCAGGCTGTGTGCCCTGCAGGGACCACACACAGCTTGTACAGTTATTCCCCAAGGAGAAATTTGCATTATTTATTATAAGGATACAACACTGTGGAGTGATGGCATTAGTGCATTTTAGAGATATGTGACGTGCAGCACAATGTGCTGTTTATAGCTTTTCAGAGTGTAGATGTAAAGTAGGGTATAATCTATTGTAAGTGTGCAAAGTATCTTAATCTCCATCACCAGAATTCTACATTTACCATAGAAAAGCACAATGTTTCAAAGCACAGTGAACTGTACATTTATATTTGGAAAAAAGTAAAATTAATAGTAGTTGTACTGCACCTAACTGTGGGATGTAGTTGAGCTGATTTTTGTATGTCATGTACATTTATGTGCTTCTATGGACATCAGACTGAAATTTAATTACCTATTGAAATTGTTCAATTTCAAATCTCCAATGATTTTATTTTTATTATCTTTTCAATTTATAAACTAAGTGGAAAACAATGATTTTTAGAATCATGTAAATCCACTTTCACTCCACAATGTGTGGCAAAGACAGAACTATTTCTGTTCTACTCCACAGTACTTCTGCCAAATCACTTCACATGCCTTAGCTAAAGTTTCCAATTTACATTAGTAGAAATTTACAACAAATCTGAAGAGATGTTATGAGTTATGCACAAAAAGGAACTCTTAATAGCCAACAACTGTTTTTATCATTGTTATACCTGGGCTTGATCTCAGAGGTCTTTTCTGACCTTAACAATTCTGTGATTCTGACTCATGATAAGAGACAAGAAGCAGTTGCTCAATTGAAGAGCAGTAGCAAACTAATGCGTCAGCAGGGAAGAGAGAATTTCATATATACGAGGCTTACATTCTTACATTATATTCTTCAGTGCAAAGGCAACAGATATTTGATACAGACCTACTCATGCAAGTTCAGATACAAGAATACAGTAATTTCACGAATACAAGCTGCAGCAATTTGACAAAAATTTTGGTGGAAACCCGGAACTGCGGCTAATAGTCGGGGGCGGCTAATCTGTGAATAATTTTCTGACATTTACAACCCCAGATGTGCCAGCCAGGGCGCCGAGCCAAGCACCTGCCAGTAAAAGCCGGCATTCTGCGATTGTTACAGTGTTACTGTGTTGCCCTGGCTCCCTGCAGGCAGCACGGGGGGCGGGGAGAGAGGCGGGAGAGCTCTCCCCTCCTCTGCCGCAGCCCAGGGGAGAGACGGGGGGGCCCCGCGCCGCCATTGCCACGGCTCAGAGAGGAGCGGTGGGGGGGGAGGGGCGCCGCCATTGCCGCGGTTCGGGAAGCCAACGGGGGCCCTGCGCCGCCATTGCTGCGGGTCGGGGAGCCGACGGGGGCCCTGCGCCATCATTGCCACGGCCCAGGGAGCCGACGGGGGCCCTGCGCCGCCATTGCCCCCGCCCGGGGAGGATGGGGGTGGGGTGCCGCCATTGCCGCGGCCCGGGGAGGAGGGGGGGTGCTCTTCCCCCACCCTCCGCCGCCGTGGCGGGAGCAGGGGGTGCTCTGTGCCCAGCCAGCGCCGCGGCGTGAGCGGGGCGCTCTCTCCGTGCCCGGCTGGTGCCGTGGCGCGAGCGGGGCCGGGGCGAGCGAGCCCAGAGGCGGCGGCCAGCCCCGAGTGTCAGCGCCGGGCTGGGCCACCTGGCCCCGTCAGCAGCCCCTAGCGGGCCGAGCCTGCACAGCCTTAGTTGAGCCAGTAAACCCCCCGCCATGCCGCGGTTCTGTTAGTATTTGGCAACTTTGTTGCATGCGGGTCCTCGCTGTGAACGACAGAGCGGCTTATATTCAGGTGCGGCTTATTTATGGACAAAAACTGAAATATTTGCCAACACCCAGAGATGTGGCTTATACTCAGTGCGGCTTGTATTCGTGAATTTACTGTAATTTTTGTTACATCCAGGAGCTCCAGGTGGGAAGAAGAGCAGGGTAAATAACTAGCAGCTGCTACATTAACTCAGTGAGATTGCCTGTAGCCAAGACCATGCCCTGACAACTAACCTGCTTTCTTCTGTCTCCAAATGTGTAGTGTAGACATACAGTACAGTAATTTCACGACTATAAGGCGCACCCGTTTGACTAAAATTTTCCCCCGAAACTGGAAGTGCGCCTCATAGTCTGGTGCGCCTTATCTGACGTACAAAGTTGCGACATTTGCCACCCCAGAAGTGCGAGCCCGCCGGCATTGGGGCGTTCCCCGCACGGGGCAGGCCTGCCGGCATTGGGGCGTCCCCCGCGCGGGGCGGGCCCGCCGGCATCAGGGAGCTGGCCCCGCGGGGCGGGCCCACTGGCATCGGGGCGGCCCCCACGCCGGGGAGGGGGAAAGCCGCCGGAATCGGAGCGGCCGCCACGCGAGGAGGGCGAAAGCCGCCGGAATCTGGGCAGAGGCGGCGCGGGGCAAGCCTGCTGGCATCGCACCGGCAGTGCAGGGTTCCCGGTGCGCCAGGGGGGTGCGTGACACCCGGAGCGCCAGGGAACTCCTGGAGCAACGGGGCCCTGGGGACACTGCACGGAGCGGCGGCGGACATAGCCCGGCCCTGGGGACGCTGCATGGAGCGGCAGCGGGCATAGCCCGGCTCCGCTGGGTACAGGCAGGCCCGGGGGCCAATGGTTGCCAGGTTGAGGCGGGGCCTCAGCCAGCAAGTACGCGGGTGAAGCTGGGGGCGGAGCCTTGCTGCAAAAAAAAAGGTGCGCCTTATAGTCCGGTGCGCTTTATCTGATCTACAAAGTTGCGAAATGTGCCGGCTCCCGGAGGGGTGCGCCTTATAGTCTGGTGCGCCTTATGGTTGTGAAATTACTGTAATTCAATTTTTTTTGGAGAATGACTTTATACAGAATGAACAACATCTCCCTTTATTAATATCCATGGTACATTTTTTTCCAGTTTACATCATCTCAGCATATGAATTTATTGATTTAGTGCCTGAATTTGGATCTGACAAGGTGCTGATGTATGTATACTTGATGCTTTTACCACAGTCTCTCTTTCTATCACCAAGATAATTTTATTAGATTTGTTGAGTAGATACTGGATTCCTTTGTGTCACTGCATTTTCTTCCATTTGGACACATACCCTTCATTGAAATTATTAGGGAAGCATCATGACTGTGTAGCATTTTGCCAGTTTCCTGTAAGAGTTCTTCCACATCTTGAAAAGTTTACAGTTTAAGTAGTACTTAACATGAAACTACAATACGGGTTTTGACGAAAAGACAAAGTACTCCTAATAACTATTTTTAAAAATACATAAAAAAGGAAGAAAGGAAGCTTTTAAAGTCAAAAGTTTCAAAGATATAAAGTTACATAAGATTAAACTAAAGCCATGACTTCGTCTCATGTGACTAGTGACTGGATTACTAAAATATTGTTTAAACTACTTTATTTGTCATTTACACTTTCCATTAATAAGGTGGAGAAACCAGATGCTTTGTTAAGATCAAATTTCCTCTTCTGTCCCTCAAATATTAGTACAATGCTTCAGTATTAGGGGACAGTATTGAACAAAAAAAATCTCAGCTTAATATTGTGCCTCAGAATTAAAAACAGCAGGGGAATGACAGTCAAATCCTCCTGGATCAGGAGCATGAGATGTGCTGGACCCCTCACAGGTCACTCAGAGCACACCACTGGTCATGGGGCCTCGCTTGTCATGATATGCCTCTTTGCTCCTCTCCTCTGTAAAAAAAAACCATCTGGAACCAACATCCTCCATTAGCAACTCCTGCAAAGTCTTTACATGGAAACAGGAAAAACCCTTAAATTGCAAAGGAACAAACTCTTCCTTTATGCAAGAGGAGAAATGTCTCCTAATGCAGTGTCTGTGTCCCCTGTGTGACAAACAGTTCCACAATATGGATACAGAATATGCACACCCTGGTTTTTACACTGAAATCCACAGCACAACTGAGCTGTACGAAGGGATGTTCATGTAGTGCATGTGTGAAAACAGCCATGGTGACTATGTGTAGACACAATGCTGATTTTTCAAAATTGCTGGTACAGCATTAATTGAGCCAAAAATGATTGCTTTCAAGATTGTAGCAGTATAAACCAAAGTAGAATCAGGTCACTAAAAGTCAGAAAAATCTGCCACTAAAATCTTCCTTGGTGAATACTTACCAGCTATAGGTACCTGAGAAATTACTTAAAAATAGATAATAGGACAGACAGAAAACAGCAACAGAAACTATGAAAGAATAATTTTCCTAATTTCAAACACAGTACAAAATCACAGTTGGCTTACAGAACAGTGACAGTGTGAGTCAGTCATTTTTACCAACTCCAGGATAAAATTGTATTGCTTCAGTCAAAACACAACGTGATGCCTTGAGCTACTACATTACTTGCAGTCATAGAACCTATTCCTGAGTTTTGGAACAGGAAACAAAGCAGTGATAGTTCAACATTCAGCCATTCCTGCAGGCATGCCAGCACACTCAGACTGGTGACTAACACATACCGTCATTTATCTGCTATAGAGCTCCTTCCTCACGCAGGATTTGAAAGTAGTATACCTCTGTATAGGTTTGTAGCCCTGTGGAGCAAAAGATGGAGAAGTGTGCAGATGCAGACAACACGTGAAGGCAGCCAGGGGTAAGCATAAGACAACAGTATCATGAAAATACAAAAAAATGGCTTTAATTGACAAATAACTAGGAGATACAGTGCAGTATGTGTTATGCAAAATGTTTGTCATTTAGTCATTAAGTTCCAAGTCTTCCAATTTAAAAATGGAATTTTTAAAGGAAAGGGAATCTTATATATTTTTAAATTTGAAAAAAGAAAGGGAAATAATTTATTTTATTAAACAGTAAGAAAAAAAACGGCTTTTCATGTCTGAGTATTTTTAATAAGCTCATGGCAATACTCTGACTGGCCACTTGATGGCAGCTTAACATATGGGTTTGCTTCAAACTACTAAAACAAAAACGAGGTTTCAGGTTGTGCTACAAAATTGCAGAAAAAGCGGAATTTCATTTGGTTAAGTCTTTAGGAAATTTACTTTTCCAAAAAATGTACCTATAATTTGTATAAAAATGAATGTTTACTGTGTTCCTATAAGCAGTCATACCTGACCCTCCTGAAGTTTTTAAGTTCAAGGCTAAGCTTTTAAATAGGACAAACCTACTACATACTTATGTTTCAGAACTGGACCTGTGTGACTCTTTACTCTTAAATAGTGTCACTTTAGTCTGACTATATAACCAGAAAATGCCCTTTTTTAAAATGGTCCCAGTACCAGATCCTATAATGGCCTCATGATTCTGGGAAAACATAATTAGTGCAACAACTTTTAAAAAGGTCAAATTGCTAAGTACAAGATATTAATTATAAAATCGTACTTCAAATCATAGGCCTAACTGAAAATGTTATTTTCTGATGTTTTTAGAGAGATAATCAGATACCACATTAATTAGCAGACATTAATTGTGGGATACTTAACATTAAAGTCAGGCATTTATACTTCATAAAGGGCTTCAGATTTCTCATGGCCAAGATTTCTATGTTGCTGCAGAATACTGAATAAGCCAAAGCTGTTACGACCTTTTATCTGTATAATGAAACTGACTGAATTATCATATGGATACAGAACACAGTTATTGATAAAGAAAAGGTTAGTAATTTGTTAGTTTTGATTTAGCACAAGACCACATTTGAGCCCTCCACTTTGTAGGAGCAAGAGGGCAAAGTTTTATTGTTTAGGACATATTAAATACTCTGCAACTTTTAACATACAAACAATAGGAAGCAATTAATGACATTTTCAACCATTTTGTTCTGGGAAAAATGTTCTTAGGCATTCTCTACTTTTCATTCTAAACCAAGACTGCAGTGGGAAGGGGGTGTTTTTTAAGGCAAAATTTTTGCAAAATTTCTTTTTATGAAGGCAGATTTTTGCAGAACTTTTACCATTATCCACTCTTGGAAAAAAAATGGTTTGTGTGACACTTATGAAAACTTACTGGAAATTGTAATTCCTCTGTTTACTACTGTAATTGTCTTGTAACACTGCCGATTAGTGAAGAAAATGCATTTAACTTAATTACAGGACCAAATCACAATTGTCTCCAATGTAATCCAGGAGATGTCTAGTATTTAACTAGAATTGTAATTTATGAAAGACTGTGTTATTCTTCTGAATACTGGCTATTCTTTATAGTTCTTTTACAGTCCACTGAAATATTTTATAGCGGTCCAGGCAAAAGCATATACATAAGACTGAATAGTGCTGCATGATAGAGATTATTAAAATTATGTGATTTCTCTCATGCATTTTGTGAAATAGGAACATGTAATAAATACAAGAATTACTTAGTAAGCAGACTGTTTGCTGGTTAAATTAACGTACACTGCACATTTACAATTAGTAAACACTTAAAACATATAGCTGAACATCTTGAAACAGTTTTGAAACAACCATCATTGCCACACCATAATAAAAGGAATTGAGGACCAACAAGGAAGTAAGTTTGTTACAAATACAGGGGTTGTTATCCACATTTTATGTTTGATCATAATATTACAGAAATAACAAGTAAACTATTAGACTCAACACCACAGAAAGTTCTAAAATTACATTTAGGAAGCTAACTAAAGTTACCTTAAATTACAGAAATAACATATTGAAATGTAACTTTAGGAACCATAATACAGTTTAAGATTTATGTCTTAAGAAATCAAGCAATGAGGTTGTTAGTTAGAACACCATTTTACATTTAATTAAAAATGTTAAAACCTGTCATATGAAGAAAAAAAATATGACTGCAAGTAATTTCCTGCCCTCTAGCTTATTATAATTGAGTATTAGATACAGGGTTTAATTATTAAAATCAGCTCTGAACTAGAACACAGCATTGTTCAGCACCACTTCACTGATTTTTATTTGAAAATTAAAACTACCTTCCACTGCAACTCTTTCTACCTGTCATTATGAGCACTTGGTATTTTATATAATGTTTTAGAAGAGTTGACCTTTAACTAAACTTCTTGAGCTTGAGAGAGACAAATTCTCTTTCCTCTGTGAGCAATAATTGCTGCCGTTGTTCAAATTCTTAATGCTAAGAATTAAACACACAATACAGAAGGAATGACAGTATACAGGGAATTTCTCATCTCCTGTTTGGTTTACACACGATAAAGGTACATCACGTCCCCTAAGTATTGCTTTCTAACAAAAAAATAATCAAGAATTTAAGAAGGATTTTATCTTACAGATTAGTTCAGTTTTTCTATAAATTTATGTCTTAAAATATATGTCATAAAATGCATGTCATAAAATGTATGTCTTTAAACATATGCACTGCTGGTTTGAAATCTACAGGTGCTACAGATGCTAAAGTAGTGGTAAGTAGCAAAGTCAACTAAGATTCTATAAAAATTAGAATCCTTACCCTAAACCCTCGATTGAGTCTGTCTTTCATAATGCCGATAAATTCTTTATAACTCAACTGGTCATCTCTGTCGACATCAAAAATCTTGAACACTGTGTTCACCAAATGTGGTGAGAGCTTCACACCTGTGGCTACATACACAGCGCGCTTGAATTCATCTGTATAAGGAGAACACCAGAAAAAAAAATAAAAAGGTGAATTTAAGGGTACTTTGGGAACAGCATATTTTGAAATATAAGTAAACTTTTAACTTGAGTTTTCACATTTAAATACTCAAAAATATGAAAATGTGAAAATTAGGACTGAATTTCACAGTTCTAAACCAAGTAGTTCTTAACTAATGACACTGCTTAGTGGGTGCCAGTTATTTTACAAAAAAGGTAATAGTCCATATATATACACTATGTGCACTAACAAAATTGAAAATCATATTCTAATTAAACCTATGTTACATATATGGCATTTACTTGTTTGACACAAACCAGAATCCAAGAAATAGAGTATAGAGAAAATGGCACAATCCCTTGGTAAGGCCACATGAGGGAGGACCATGCTGGTGTTATGGGGTCAGACCCATGAGGAGAGCACACAAGTCTGAGCACTTTGCATATCGCTCACCTCGTGTTCCCCAAAGTTCACTGTTTATTAAGGATTTCAGTAGGTACATACATGCCTAGTTCTTTCAGTACACACTTACTGGTTTGTTAAAAACCTGATCTCTCTTCGGACCTTCTGACACTGTTTTCTTCTACAACCTTTGCAGAAGGTCAAATTCAGATGCTCACTGTGTAAAGAAATGCTTTTGTTTGCTTTAATCTGACCTCTCACTGGTGACATCAAGCGCCTCTTAACCCCTGTATTGTAGGATTTGATGGACAACTATTCTGCATTCAGCTTGTCCACCACTTACATGACTGCATGATATCTCTTATGATACGACCAAACCTTTTCCTCTCAAAGCTGGAGTCCTAGCATTTTTAGCCTTTTACTGGAAACATTAAAACTACAAACTAGGAAATGCAAAACATTTTTGCATTTTTTTCAACAGTTTTATATGGATATCAATGGATTTTTATAAAGGTATCGATACTTACCTTGACCTATGGAACGACTTGCAAAATTATACATTTGCATTGCAATTGTAAAGTCTTCTAGGTTGTTCAAGAATTGAAAAAATGATCTAAATTCTTCAAATGTGATACCCTAAAAACCAGAACAATATGCATTATTAAAAATTATCAGCAGTAATAACAACTGAATAAACAAACCTTGTAATTATATATGTTTGCTTCATTTAAGAACAAATACCACAGCCATTTTATAAAAAGAGGATTTGTAGTAAAAGTCAATAAAGCAGAGAACTGGATTTTCTTGAGGAATGCAGTATGTCTTTCCTATCTGTGACTGCAACAAGACAGCAATTCTCAACAGAGGAG
Source organism: Catharus ustulatus (assembly GCF_009819885.2). Taxonomy (NCBI): domain Eukaryota; kingdom Metazoa; phylum Chordata; class Aves; order Passeriformes; family Turdidae; genus Catharus; species Catharus ustulatus. Next base: position 45,367,911 of record NC_046225.1, read on the forward strand.
TCAAAAATACTGTTCCATTGCTGAGGACAATTTTTAAGAATTCCAGGATTATTACAATATGATAGCTAATACTGAGAATAAAAAGCCTAGGTTTGGATGAACATTGGAGTATATTTACTACTAAAAACCTGCAAACCACTATTATATATGTGAGTGTATCTGCTCATATAAATACATTGAATGGATTCGTAAATATATGATTTATTCATAAATGTATTTTTTTAACAAATAAAGGTGTTTTATGATCTACCTTAAGCCTGTATTTTAGGGTTACATTTTTACATATCCAGATTTAAACACCCAAGTCTCTTTAGCTAAGAATTTGCAAGTACCGCAGGGTTTGTCCAGTTTTTTAAAAAATCAATTGCATTTTGACCAGACTTTAGAATATCTTCTGTGAAAGTTTCACTGAAAGTGCTCTTATTAAAGGAGTTTATCTTCATTTCTTGTACATTTGTTCTTCTCTCATCTTGGTTAGATATCCAAAGATCTGATAAACTATCTCTAAATCAATTATGAGAGAGACCTGAAAATGAGACTTTGAACAAAGCCAGGACCATTGCCTATATCAAATTGCCACTGGTCTCAGTCATACTGAATATGGAATGGCATTCTTTGTCAAATCTTGATCTCCCTGGACTCTTTTAACTATAATTTTGGGCATTTTTCCATTTGCTTTTATTCTTTTATCCTATATAAGTACTTGTCTCTGCAAATACACTTGAGGGCAATAGTAAGACCTGTGAGCCTTTCTGTTCAAACAAAAACATTGATCTATGTGTCTCCTCAAACACATGCATGGTCTTTATAGTATGGTGGAGCACAGGAAACATGCAACCGTAGGTTTGTGCCAGAGGAGAAGATGGCAGAGGTTGGGTGCTAACCCACATGAAACAGCAAAGACTGTGGAAAATGTGGAGAGCAGCATAATATTGTTACAATAAAGAATTGAATAGGTCTCCACACACTTGAAAAGTAAACCCCTGCTTAAATGATTGTACCTAACTGCTAGCTAAGATTTATAAATAATTTGGAGAGCTTGGCCCATCTCCACCATGAATTGCTTTTCTCAGCAAGCAGATCCTTCACAATTGTGAGGAAATCCTCATATACACAAACAGAACCACCACCTTATTTAAATTTTTATGTTAAAAACTTAATTTAATATTGTCAGTATTTTTTGTTTCATTGTCTTTGACACTATTAGTTTATGTGTCCAAGTTCTAGTTCTTGTACTGTATTTAGACTGAAAACTCTAAGGGACTGGAAATAACTCTGCCATGCATTTGTGACATTCCTAGAGCAGTGAAACTTCATTTCTCAGCCAGGAGCCTCAAGTACTATGACAAAACAACAGTTGTAGAGAATATCCACCAAAGTCTTGAGCTGACATTTTTAGGTTCACAAATCCTTGATGTGCACCAATTTGTCTGTAAAAATTTTGAATGCAAAAAGTAAGTATAAGAGATCAGGCTACTCAAAATTCTTGTTTGTGTGCAACACCTTTGCTTTTCCTAATAAACTGTCTCTTTCTCATCTCTCAGGCTTTCTGCCTTTTACCCTTCCAATTCTCTCCCTCATCCTGCTGGTAGGAGAGTGAGCAAATGGCTGCGTGGGGTTTGGTCAATGGCTGGTGTTAAACCATGACACACACACAAAAAAAAAAAGGAAGCTAACTTTTTTATTTATATGGACAGATTATATTTTACTACAGCAAAGAAAACTCAGATTCATGTACCCATACTGCTAAAAATGCACAGACTTCCTTCAGGAGTTGATATCCGTAGTAATTCGTGATGCCAGCTTACATGAATCACTGCTTGGAATTAGTTAGTAAAAGGAGGAAAACATCCTGTGAGCAGGCAGCATGCCAGCTGAACATTTTAACATGATTATAATATGACAAAAGATCATCATGCTGCTTTATGGTCTTCTTCATACACCGCCATCAAAGATTAGCATTGCCAGCTATGAAAGTATGGGCCTATTACTTTACAGACTTGACTAATTTTTCTTCTAAATGGAATCCTCTGCTTAGTATTAGTATTGGAGCATATCACAATCATGAAATAAAGAGCAAATTTTATAGCTTTCAAATTAGAGTGTTATGACGAGTCAAAAAATTTGACAACATTTGAACTACATACCAACAACACCTCCATGGCAGTAAGAGGCAAAGTCCTATTCTTAAAAGACTCTGGCCAGCATAAGAGATGTAGTGACAGCACATTTACCAAGCCAATGACACAAAGTTATGAAAAACAGCAATGTCTTGTTTTTCTTAATGGAAGTATAGCATATGACATACAGATCTATGACACCTGTCCAGTGCCAGGACATTCTCAGAACACAACATTAAAACAAATTTGTAACTGAGTGACAAAGCTTTCTACATGGAAGTTTTTCTTAACTGACGGTCCCACCAGAGACCAAGAAGAGAAAACTATAGTGGAATACTTGCTATGGCATTGGAAGACTTAGAGATGAGCTTCAAAGACTACTACCTTGTGTTCAAAAGAAAGTGTCTGTATATTTACTTCACCTTTGACATTCAAAGTATTTATAACTGCAATTATCATTATTTTTCAGTTTTCCAAGTGATACTTACATTACTGTTTCTACACAAGACCCAAAGAGAATGGTTGGTTGGGTTTTTTTTCCAGATTTCTATCTGGCACCATGCAGCTATAGCAGTTTTGTTGCACTGTCTTGGCTCTGAATATTGAAAGCTGCACAGATCTTTTACAGCAGTTTGATCTGAGCACCTCAGTGCCGAGACCAGGAACTTGAAAAGGGTGACTGAGCAGGAGCTCTGATTCCAATCTTACCACTTCATCTGACATCTAATCTGGTCAAAGGAGACAGCCCTGCTTTCCCAGCTATATTTAACACTCTGTGGCCCTAACTACTGTACAACCACAAGAAGAATCAGATAATACAGATATCTGAACAGAAAACTGTTGATTTTTGGAGTGTGCTTCTGTCAGGTTAGTTGACTGATCTTACTTATTGTGAAGACTGAAATTACAATATAATTCCTCAAATAAAAACAAAACCTAAACAAAACTGTTCAAACTTCATTACTTTACTCTGCAAGCTCTGCTGTTGGTGCTATTAAAGGATGTAGCTGTTGAAAGAGTTAGATTTCTAGGACAGATTAATTTGATCTTCTTCTGTAAACACAAACAGACAAAGTATATCCAAAACATCCCACGTTTGAAGGGCTACTTTTAATGCTATCCTATAGATTATCACTGATGTATAGTTGCTACTACATTTCTCTCAGATACACTTCTGACAACATATTTGCTGTTAAACAAATTAAGACTATCTACCTCCTGACCTTTACTATTTATATTATCATTTATGTCTCTTCAGCCATTAAAAAACCCACACACCCAACAATAATTACAAATAATCCACTAATAAGACTATAATACAACAAGATTAAATGTGATGTTATTTCTGAGGACATGCCACTCCAGTGGCAATGCAAAGAAGAACAAAAGAAAAAATGAAAGAAAGAAGGAAGGAAGGAAGGAAGGAAGGAAGGAAGGAAGGAAGGAAGGAAGGAAGGAAGGAAGGAAGGAAGGAAGAGGTTTTTTTAATAATACATTGCTAGAAAATTTTTTTTTTTAATGTCTTATGGCTTTTGCAATTTAATCTGTTCCATCTATCTGTTACATTCTATCCAAATTTCAACAATACTACTAGTTAAATCCTATGGAATATAATTCTATGCTATTTATCTTCTACTTTCAATTCAGCAAGTAATCTGAAAAACCAGGCATACAGTTTATGATGAGAAAAACATCCTGGTGCTAAGTAATTCAACAAAGCTATTTTTTCATCTTAATGACACTGCATGCTGTGGTCCACTGCTAAACAATTACCTTTTCTTCAGGAATACTGCAGCGCATGTTTTCCAGGTAACTTGATGTATTTTCCACATTTGTGTACCTCAAGAGAATATGGGCAAAGTCTTCTTCACTGATGGTGTTCATCCCATTAGAGTAAGAAAGGAATTCTATCTCTAAAACCTCAGTTTGCAGGTTATCCATAAATCTAAAGCACAAACAAAACATGAAGAAATTGTCATACTTCAATATTTCTACTTCATGTCCTTGAAAGACTCATAGAATATGAACCAAATTACAGTAATTTCACGAATATAAGCCGCACGGACTATAAGCCGCATCGCCGGGTGTTGGCAAACATTTTGTTCTTTGTCCATAAATAAGCCGCACCTGAGTATAAGCCGCTCTGTCGTTCACAGCGAGGACCCGCGTGCAACAAAGTTGCCAGATAGTAACAGAACGGCGGCAGGGTGGGGTTTACTGGCTCGGCTCAGGCTGTGCAGGCTCGGCCCGCTCGGGGCTGCCGACGGGGCCAGGGGGCCCAGCTCGGTGGGGCTGCTCGGCGGGGCCACTCAGGGCCGGCCGCCACTGCCACTGGGCTTGCTCGCCCCGGCCTGGTGCTGCCCCGTGGTGGCAGGCAGGGACGGAGCCCGCTGGCACCCACGGCGGCGGGCGGGGACGGAGCCTGCCTGCTCCTCCCGTGGCAGTCAGGGGCAGGAGCCCCCCGCTTATCCCACGGGCCACGGGGATGGCGGCAGGAGGACCCCCCGTCTCTCCCCCAGGCTGCGGGAGAGGAGGGAAGGAGGGACCTCTCCCACCTCTCCCCCCGCCCCCTCCGTGCTGCCTGCAGGGAGCCAGCTCCACCCGCAGCACAACAGAGTAACAATTTGTAATAATCGCAAAATGCTGGCTTTTACTGGCAGGTTGCTCGACTCGGCACCTCGGTTTCCACTTCTGGGGTTGGAAATGTCAGAAAATTATTTACATATTAGCTGCTCCTGAGTGTTAGCCTCATTTCCAGTATGGGAGCAAAATTTCAGTCAAAATGGTGTGGCTTGTATTCGTGAAATTACTGTAGTTCTCTTTTTTGCAGCACTGATGGTAAATTTGGTAAATCCTTTATATATATTGACATATTTTCAAGTCAATCTTAAAACAATGATGAAATGTGTTAGTAAGGATTAAAATTACTTGATACTTACATTTGTAATTAATTCTAATTTGTGTTTGCCCAATTTTCTTCTTCAGTGGGTCATAGAACTTTATTTGTATATGCTAAATTCAAGATTCCATCATGATACCAAATTAATTCCCAAAATTTAGTTACCTACAGTTTGAAATTTAACCTCACCTTTGTCTTTTTAACAAGAGTATGATGATGAGTGCTTGCAGTCTTTCAATCTAACCCTTTAAAAAAACACTTCACTATTCTCATGATATTTCTATAAACTTTTCCCAACTTAAAAATCCACTTAGTTTATCCTGGACACCAAACATACAAACAGTAACCTATAAAGAGGAAAAGTAACTTCCCTGATTCTATGTGATGTCCTAGTCCTACAGCCAAGGGTGAAATTAGCACTCTGGTCACAGCAGTGCACTGGGAGCTCATGTTCATCTCATTGTCAACCACAACCCATAGCATTTTTACTAGATGCCTTTTGTAAAACTCCCTTCTTTGCTGCTTCCTACTTTGAACTTATGTCATAATTTCACTTAATGATACAGTTTTTATATTATGTAAAATACTGAATATTTTTCAGGACTTCTCATTTAAGTCAAAATATTTTGCACACTTCTGATTGATTGGAATACATAGCTAAATGATAAAGACAATAGATATTAGCAGTATTTACTGAGGAAGCAATAATTCAACACTGCATCTCTCCCAATTATGCGGAAGTATACAATTTTATGGTTTGGTTTTTATGGCATTCTCCCTGTATTTTTAAATTCTGTATTTGCTGTCATAATAACTAAGCCAATAGATTCCATTGTGTTTCAACTTTTACCCAAAGAAGCTTGTTTTAATGTGCCTGAATGATATCTTCAGAAAAATTTTGCATTTAAATATGTCCCTAAGTGCAGAAATGCACACAAATTTTTTTTAAAACACTGACAAACAGGGGAAAATATAGAAATAATTCAAAACCAACAAAGAAGTTCCTACCTGTCAATAAGGACAGGGCTGGGGTATAACCTTTCTATCCCAAACTAACAAAACACACAAGTGCTAACAAAATTTGCGAATGCAGCAGCACTGGGAGATGACTTTTTCTTGTTGGGCCACTTACTGTATTATTTTGCTCTTTGTGTATATAACACACACAAAGGGAACATAAACCATATAAACAAACCTGCATAAGCTATGTGTATAGTAATATAGTACACATTAATTAGAACAACTATACAAGTACTTTTTACAAGGAATTAATGAAGTTGAGACTCACCTATAAAAATCTTCAAAGTTCAGTTCAGCTTTTCCTTTCTTGCCAAAAAAGTGTACAAGCAGTGTGGTATCTGACAGTGAACTTGAAAAATCATCAGCACGCTTAAATATTAGAATAAAAAAAAAATTAAAGGCCATGATTGGATCAGATACAGAAGTATAATCTGAGAATGCCTATCATCATAATAGACTTTTCTATTAAAAGAGTTTGTATTTTATGTTTATAATCTTTAAAAAGATTTTAGTATTGAAATCCACTACATTAATTATGCCATGCAATTTTAACACAAAAATATCAGTAGCTGTTAACTGCATTTAGTAGAAAGTAGTTAAACCAAGAGAACGATGTAATGGAAGTTGCAAGGAAGGGGGAAAAGGTATGAAAAATAAAACCAGAAACTTGTGAGGAAAAAAAATAAATTCTTGTTAAGGTAAATCATAAACTGTAACTCCCTTTGTACACAGTCTCCTTTGCCTTCCACTGTTAAACTACAAAGAAATTAAAGTACATTAGGTCATATACTCTTATTCTATATTTCAAAAGTAACTCCAGGATTGTGTTCCAAAATCACATCAAGTTAGATGTACTTTACATGATTCTTTTCTGTAAGTGGCAGATAGCCACATCTTAAATGTTACTGCCCAAATAAATTTAAAACACCATGATTATGAAATATTTTGAAATAATTAAGCAATATTTGGATTACTTCTCTTAAGAATGTTCCTCATCTAGTGGTTGTGGTCTCTGTGCAGGACTGGAATCTCTGAGTATGTATTAATACTTCTTCCTTAATAAATAACAGATTTTGAAGGCCAGAATTAGAAGAGAAAGCCAACTAATTTTGACCATTTCTAATACCAAAAGTTGCAAACAGGAATCCAAACAGAAGTAACTATCTTCTGTGTATAGTGCTTGCATAATATTAAAATTTTTTTATTACATATTCATTGCCCTTAAGTACTGTATATATGTATTGATTTTACTTCTTTGAAAAAGAAGTTCTCAACACACTGAAGAGATAGAAGAATAATTCAGTAATATAAGGCTCTTGAATAAGCCACAGTAGTCCAATATGACACTGTCCTCCTGGCATTAACATGCTTCTGCCAACATTTGAAATTTAAAAAGTAACGTATTTAGTCTCCTTACTACACCTGCTTAGGGATTACCTCCTGTCCAAGCTCTCATTTTTCTTACAAAGACAAGATTTATGAAAAGCCAAGAGTAGAAGAGCAGTCTGCTCTTCCTAGGCAAGCTACCACCCATTAGGAAGTTTGCCTGCTGACTCTAGTGCTACTATACAAAATAAGGCATAGTACAGAAACCTAGCAAATTTGGGAGATGAAACAGCAATAATTTATCACCGTAATGAATACATTATAAATCTGTGGGATCTACCACAGGTGTAGTAAACTGTTTATTCAGCTCTATAAAGATCTAAATGTATAAACCTGCAAGCCACACTCAAGAGTCCTGTAAGTCTCTATTTCTTCACTGAAGAGACTATAAATTTGTAACAGACAAACTCTAAGTGAAGAAACCAGCAAAAAAATTTGAACCATATGCAATAGTTCAACATCATGATAAACCATGTACCATGAAAAAGCATTTCACATCTACATTCTCTGAAACGTACTATATTGTTTTCAAATTTACATACTGATTTGTAAAAACTGTAAAGTGCAATATTCATTAAGGAGAATTTATGTATCAACAACATGGGAAAACACAAGACAGTAACAACACAAATCCCTTCCTTTCAACATCCAATCTAAAGAAATGAGAGAGACTTTTCTGTCCTTTAGTATAATCAGTTCAGGATTCTCAAGATTGTATTTCATGTACTCTAGCTTACTCTTTATTCTCATATTCTTCTCCAGGGTGAAATAAAATGACATAGTGTATATAGAAGTAGAGATATTTCATGCCCTTCAATTAAGACAGCTCTGCTCTTCAAGTGAGCAAACTAATTCAGAAAAGTAATCACTATTTGTCTTTTAATGTTGTTATCCTCCACTGCAGGACACAATATACTGAAATGCAGATACCCTGATTTCTTATGTCTTTTAAGCAATTAAATCCCTAAGCACATTCAAACATTTTCCCTCAAGTACACTGAAAAGATATCAAATGTTAAATTACAGCCTTTCATCTTGCAAAAACATTTCAAAATGTTAGACTTAGGTTGCATTCACCCATATCTAAAGAACAGTTTAAAAAAAATACAATATGTAAGTCTTTTCACAATTCCCACTTGGTTGGCCTCACTAAATGAGAAAACCCCAAACAAAAACCTCACTGCAGAAACTCAACCCAATATGCGTCTCTGAAGAACTGCAGGCAACTGAAAATTATTCCTGTGCTCCTTCTGCACTGACAGCATCAAATAAATTCTCTCTTTTATGTGGTAAAGGATAAAACCAGAAGCCTTAATAATTGAAAGCTATTATTTATTTTTCATTATAATATTATTTTTATTTTAGAACAGTGGAAGTTAAATTACCTCACCTGTTTCCATGTATACAAACAAATATGAGCCTCAATTTTGATCACATATGTTTTGCAGCTGTTTAAATAAGAATAAAATCCTTCTCATTTCTCTTTACACTAACCGGAAAACAAATAGAGGTAAAGAGACAGACTGAAGACAAGTGTTTGACTTATTGACTTGCTGCATAATGGCAATATCTTGGCAATTGGCAATATCTTTCTTTCTTATTTCCTAACCTAAAGTGCATAAAGTCTATTTATTTTCTATTCTTCAAAATTAATTTCAAGTTCTTGATTAACAAGGTTTGACTGAAAGTAGGTAATGCTTATGAATATTGGTTCCACTTTTACCAACATCTTCCAATAATTATGTATATTATGATTTGATTTAGTAAGGCCTTTCTTACTGCAAACTCTTGATTTTCCACAGTGATAACTAACCTATTGATTTCCAGTTTCACTTAGTAATTTAAGAATAAACCTCAAAATTGAATTTAGTGATAATTCCTATGTTCTAATAGTACAGTGGAATTGCTAAATTAGTAAGAATAGAAACAGTACATTATACACTGTCCTAGAAAAAAACTAGTTGTGAACAATAACTTTACTCTCTGAAGAGATCTTTTGATTCCCATACCAACAAACATTATTTACTCTCCTTTTCAACTTACATATAGACTTCTCAAAAGCCTATGAAACAACACAGACCCAGTGTCACCTTGCTTTATTCCACTTTCTTATTACAAATAGCTATAATATTATTCAGATGCAAGACTACCTGGGAGAGATAAGAATATGGATGAAAGCCAGCTGGCCCAAACCAAGCAAGATAAAGATAATTACAGTGAGAAGTGGGAAATTGTCAGTGGAGAAAATGCAGAACATGATTTTTCTTAATAAAATTATTTACAAGTGAGGAGATAGTGGTTTTTTACACTTTACAGAGAACTTAAATCACTACTGACTATAGCTGCTATTAAGCTTCAATTACATTATAGTTACAGATATTAATCGAAGGCATCAGATATTAAAAAAACTCTCTCTCTGCAAATTAAACGTGTAGAGATTATCAAATTTCAGTCCAGCTATACTTGGGACTGAATTCATGCCAGCTAACTGTACATAAGATGACATTTCACTCAGAAAACCCAATGTCCCAATCTTCTTGAATAATCTGTGAAATGAGAAGCCTTCTCTCCTCTCTATGTCTCCTTATCTGACTAGGTAAGAGCACTGATATTCTGGATTTTAAAATTTGGTGGGATAATTTAGGATTAATAACTGGATTAACAATACAGAAGCTCATCAATGTAGAAGCAAGGGAAGATAGAGTGGGTATATTACCTTCCTGCAAGATTACTATGTATATGTTACTACTATGGATATTGCTATAAATACTGTTATAAAACTCATTTCTGTAACACTACATTTTGCTTTGTTCAAGGGCAAATGAACACAAGCCGAGAGAAATACAGAAAAGGCTGATTTGATACCTAGGAAATATACATTCTACCTTAAAAGAAAAATCAAATGCCTTATTTTGTTTGGCCCATAATTAAAATTCAAATAAATTTAACACAGGGCTATCACCGCATTTTTAAATGCAACCATGAGTAAGAAGATTAACACTAAAGAAGAAAAAGTACTATGAAAATTTATGAACAACAGATTGATATAAAGGGACTATGAGTAAATTTAGCCTGGAAATTAGTAATAAGTCCTTCAGGTTATTCAATAGCTTCTGCAGAGGAACAGCAGGGACAAAACACTAATTAGTTTCAATGTGAAGCACACATTGCTTCCAAACGAGGGGAAAAGTCTGTTTTTCTCTGGAGGTCAGTTTTGGTTCCTTGTTCTTTTCTCATTATGATCCTGCTTAGGAAACATGGAACTCTGAGACCAGACTCAGTGGGGACTTGCTGTATGTTCTTTAATGCCAGTACCAGCAGAGCAATCACTCTCACTATGTGGGGCACAGAAAAGTATAAATTATCCAGTTTTCTGACCCTCTGAAATGATAAATACAAAGAAATATCTTACTCAATTATCTAGAAGCAGATCATGAAACAAGAATTATTAGAATTGAAAGCATTACAGGAATTAATTTGACAGCTCAGTGGTATTTCTAGACTTCCACAATGATTGTGTAATATTTTTAAAAAATGGACCGATTTGGTTACCTTAACATACTCCTGGTTTTCTCCAACAAATAAAACAATCTTTGCATTATATTTTTTGTGAAGATTAGCTCTGACAACATACATAAAAAGCATATTAAGGACATAAAGATGAAAAACTTAAAGGGCTCCAACTCTTAATAAAGTTATCATTTTACTGGACTACACCTAAATGACAAAGGTTTTCCCAAGTTGCTTCTCTAACTTTGAAATGCCATGACTATTAGTGTTAGAAAATGCTTTGTATAGTAAGAACTGATGAGGACTTCATCTTCCAACTCTTTCAAAAGGTAACTGTGCGTTTTCTTGGAAATGACAACCTACAATTATTGCATAGAACCAAATGATCTGAGATCTCTTGATCTGAGAACTTTCAAATATAAAACAAAAAAAGTAATTAAAAGGAAAAGAAGAAACAAGGTGCATAGTAAGAAAGCAATCAGAACAGAATAAATAAAATTGCAGTCTGTTTATACAACAGAGACCAGAGAGGTTGTTTTATACCTCCGCAAGGTCTGAAAAGAGTGCTTGGCTTGTGCTACGTCTCAAAGTATCCCAATAGCTTCTGGGGAGAAGGTCCTCTCCTTCTGTTTTAAGAACCTGCAGTTTCAAGAAGCACAATTGTTTGAAAAACAAAAAACAATAGAACGACAATCTCTTGCTTCTAAACAATGACATTTTAACCAGTTACATGAAACTGTAAATGAAAGGAACACTGGTCTATTACAGCTATTTGCTTAATGCCCTTGGCTGCACCAAAAGTATCACCAGACTCCATCTTCCCAAACAAAATAAGTGGAAGCGAAAATATTTACTAAAAGTACATGTCAAAATGGACATTTAAAGTCAGCATTTTGCCACTGTTTTTTCCATAAATTCTGTTTTTCCAGAAAACATTAATTTATATACTTATGATATTAATTTTTCATTGGTTAAAATAAAAATATCACCATACAACTAGTTATATAAAATAATTTTATCTAACATTTATTATTACATCATTGCACCAACAAAGACAAAAAACAAGCCTAATAAGTTCAATTTGAACTGTAACTTATCAGGAAAACACTATTCATGTCTGATGATCAAACTTTTATGCCATGCGAATGAACATCACATTCTTCCATGCATACAAGTCTATGATTACCTGTTTTAAGTATTCACTGAATTTGTTCTCTTATTGGAATTACTTTAGTCAGTTAGTACTTCTGGGTGTGCACATTTTATTTCCTTTACATGCATCACATCATAGTTATCATGTTCTGGTTGGCATTTGGCCACTGAAAGCACTCATGCAGTACATGCCAAAGCAGTCTTAGACATAAATGCAGTATGCACCAGAACATGACTTGAAAGAATTAACCTATGAAATGAAAATACTAAAATATTTAACTCATTTAAAACATCATCATATCCCTTTTATGGTCTATAGATCTCAAGACATAAAAAAAAATCAACTGATTTGTAAGATGAAGTGAGGAGAAGGGTCTCATGAATCAGACAGCACATTGCATTATCCCAGACATTTTAGGGTTGCATCTCCTTGGAACCTGGGTATCTTCAACCTTCCCCCCATCCATTTCCCTGACCCTAGAAAACCCTCCTGTCCTCTGGGCTCGTCCTCTTTGCCTTCTGGAAACCAAGAAGAAATAAACCTCGGTATCCCCAGGGAGAAAAGACCCTCTTTTTTATCTTTTACCCTTGTTCATGCTGAGATCTCAGGCTTTCCCTGCTACAGAGCTAACAGAGAGCAGGGTAAGCCTCAGACAACAGCATTCAACTCTTCAAGACATCAAGGGAAATAAAAGGCTGCTACTTCTTGTTCCAGTAGAAGAAATAGAAACCCAAAATATCACTCTTCAGAGATGAGGGATTTATTGAACTCCTATATACTTGAGTCTCCTTTGCATGGAGATCTCAATTCAGATACTAGGAGGGCAAAAAATATGGGACACACCTGGGTATTATCTTGATAAAATGCTTGGACATGGCTGGAATCCAGAAGATTTTTTTACTGAAGCTGAAAATGATTTAAGTAGAATGCCTAACCAGTTTAGTTTCAGTTTGAAACAGGGGAAAGTATGGGAATACAGCAATCACTGCCCAGCTAGTTTCACTACAGTAAAGCCTGATCTGAAACCTATTGAGTCATAAGGCCTTGAATATTCTACTTCATTTTTCTCACATCACTGCATTATGCACATCATGTCAACTGCACATTTTAATTTAACAGACTTTCTTCCTGCATAGTGCTCAAATTGTAGGTGACAACTTCACAATAAATAAATCTGCGCATTTCTGTGAATAGTTGTATCAAGAAACAAATTTTAAGATTGGAATTTCACTAGTCATCTAATTCTCCTGGATTCCATCCCTTCCTTTGGAATATTAAAATAATACTACAAGATGAATTCTTCTATTTAAACATCAAATCAGACTGTTTTTTAAAAACTGTTTTAATTCTGCCATGATACAGAAATTAATCAGGTCATGACGAAGACATCAAAAACCTCAGAAGGTCTCTTGTTGCTTCTCCTTTTCATCCCTCAAAAATGATTCAAAGGAAGGTTACTGTCAGCTAATTAATACAGGGAATATTTTCTGTAAAATCTTTTCCTAGTTCAGCATTGAAAGTTCTTATGTATTTGTTCTGTAGGTGAAGCATAAAAATAGGAAAGCTCTCTTCAGGTTTCTTTTTGGGGCAACCAAGAAGTGGATTAATTGACTAATTATTCACACTGTACCCAAGGAAACAAAGAAATGGATCAAATGACTCATGCAGGATGACTAAATTTACACACATTACACATAGTTAAAATATATATCTACAGTTTATTGAAATGTATTTTGTACTTTCCCTTAAAAATACCGTTTCCTCCATTTTATATAAAGAGCAACATTTCCTTCCTGATAGGCTTGCATGTTCAGCATGCATGCAACAATCTTTTATGCAAGTCAGGATTCCTCACATTTTTACTGATTAGCAGAAATAATTTACTTCATGAAAAATATAAAACCAATAAATTTTCTTATCGCATATTATTTCATCTCACTGGTGAAGACTGCATCAATTGAAAATAATTAGAGTACATACACTGTTAGTAGGAGTATGATATCCATAAAGTTGAAGACGCTGACATACAGCAAAAATGGGCCAAGCCAAGAATCACATGTCAGAATGAAGACAAAAGAAGGGGGGAAAAAAGACAACAGAATAGGTTAAGACAAGCAAACCTTTACTTCACATATCATTAGTCTTTTTGTTTGTTTATTTGTTTTGAAAATGACAGTGAAGAAAAAAAACGGTTTATTTCCAGTCTTACTCTTCAAATTTTCAAAAGTGCAGATTTTTAGAGATTACCCTCAGGACTTATGTGCCATTTTGTGATGTTTAAGTTTTCCAAAAGCTCTCCCTTTAGGTAGAAGTTTCCTTTGTTCAAAATAAACAGTCCATGAGAGATTCAACAACTGACCTACAGTTTTGAAAAGTTGAGCAGGATAGGTGCCTCAGGGTGGGAAGAAAATCCTCCTTTTTTTTTCTCAGGGAAGGGTTAAAAAGTATTAATTCTTGAAAATCATACTTGCTGTGGTTTCAGGGACAAAGAACTGAGACTGAGCATTGATGTTGGCAAAAATATAATGGACACTGAGAAGCTCTGCTGATATGTCAAAATGGTTTTTTTAACAAGGAATTTTTCCATAAATACACAAATTGCAAATGAACATGTTTTATTTTTCCCTGATATTTATTTTTCCAACCATTAAAGAAGTACCTGTTACTGCTGCCATTCCTCAGACAAATCACCATAGACTTATTTATTTCTGACTTACCTTTTTTATTTATTTTCATTAAATGCAAATTTGGCATTATATGAATACCCAATATTAAAAAAAAAACCTATTCAGATGAATGAATTTTGCATAAGTCGTAATCATTATTTAATGAGAAATTAAATTTGAATATAAGATCCAAGTTCAGTTGTAACATTTCATAATCTATTTTAAAACTACTAGGTGGATAACAAGCACCAGGATCAGTAGGTCTACTTGAACAGCTTCAGTTAGTTCTGAAAGCAAGTGTATAACTTGGTCTTCCACTGAGATCTCTCACTGCTATAGACAGTAACACTTCCTATCATTACAGACACTGGGTCATTACTATTCACTTTTCCCTAAATTTCTAAACTCCAAATGGAATCAATGCTACTGTCATAACATATACTACAGTATTTAAACACAGTCTTTTCTTTCATATAAACCACTTACTCTATTTTTTTTCCCAGTAACTGCAATTTAGGCTAAATATTGCTTTTTTTCTACATATAAAGTTATGCATATTCTTTTAGCAACATGAATTTAGTGTTTAAAAAAAGGGATCAGTGAAATATATATACACAAATTTTGTCCTACATCAAAAAAGGCAAAAAAAACCTACCAGATGCAACTTTTCTGATTTTACTTACTAGCATTGCACGTTTTTCTTCATCTCCTCTTTTTTCTCTCTTCTCATTTTTTTTCCTGAAGATCTCTTGGAGCTAAAAACCAAACCATTTTGTTCATATTTAGTGTTCAGCCTGTTTTCACATGCATAACAATAAGGAACGTTACAAACAGTATTAAAATGCAGTTCTTTACTGAAATATTAGAGTTTCAATGATGCTTTATTCATACTGTTCATACTCATGCCTTTTTTTTTGTTCCTTGTGTGACTTAAACCACCACACAGAAAGGAAAAAATAAGAGTAACAATTCTATTCTACAAAATAAGGGTAACAATCCTACTTAGGAGCACAATACTAAGAACATCCTATTTAGCCAATCTGCCCAATAATAAAAGAGGAAGTTCCACCCTTTTTCACCACCTCAAGGCACATTCTTTCTTGTCAGGTTCTAATTAGTATCTGTGTGGTTATGTAGTCAGCTGGATCAATCCTTTTTTCATATTAGTTTCCAACCTGATCAGTTCTTACTCCTGCTGGCACAAGGGAGGGGTAGAAACACCTGGTGGGGGTGAAACATTCCCCTTCAGCAGCAACCAACTACTACTCAAGAGTAATTTATCAAGTACCCTTTCTTTTCAAGTCTGTTCAAAGAATACCTTCAGGTCTTGTAAAATACCCCTTTCACAACTATCTCCACACGAAGAGCTTTAAACATGACTTCTGAGAAAACCTCAAATACAAGATTTCAAACATAAAGATTCTTAAACATATTTATTTTTGTAAAGTCTTCAGAGTAAGAACTGAATTGTACTTATCTTTCTTTGAAAGTATCTGTTTTATTTAGGTATTTTTATTTATAGTAACACCAATTAACGTTCCCAAACCATCAGAAAAAAGTCTCACAGTGTTTAGCAAGACAGAGCAGTATTAACTATGGTATCATCTAGGTGTATACTAGAACTGCAGCTGTTAAAAAACTGCATGTGAAAAATATCATACTGTCACATGTAGGATTTGTTTTCCTCTAAGTGGGATGGACAAAGAATAAATCCTGATCTGAGAAACTTACTGATCTAGAACGTGGTCTTTTCAGAACCAAACACCTTGGCATACAGACACAATTGTGGCAGTCCTTTCAAAGGCGCACTTTTAGCTACCAGAAATCTGGTAAAACTTGATAATATAATGGCACCTACACAGAGCTCCACAAGGATTGGAGTGTGAAACATAAAGTGTGTGTGATAAATTTTGCAAGGAAATTTTCCAAACCAAATTTCAGGATATCTTTATTTCAGAGAAGGCAGATGACTAAGACAAATGGATCAGTACACCTTACTGCAGGGGTATAAAAACATTGAAATAAAATAATTAAATGTTTAGTAATTAATTAGCAAACACATCTATAAAAAACATTTAATTAATTTCCAAAATTGACTACTGAGCTCTGGAATTTCTTACAAGGCAAATACAGACTAGAACATCTTGTGTATCACAATACCTGTTTTTGAGTATGGGATAAATTTACAGACCCTGTTAAATTTTTGAAATTATTTTTGCAAACCTAGTAACAAGTAACTGTAACATATGCCAACAAGGAAAGAGTCATGATAGGATAGAGTACTACACAGTTTGCAACTCAGAACAATGCAAAGAAAAAAAGCTAAATGAACAGAGAGAAGTAGAAAGAAAATCCCTTGTGAAAAGTGAAGTGACAAGCCATCAAGCAGGAGGCAAGAGTGGCAGTAACTGAAAAACCAAAAAAGATCAGTAAAAAGCAAGGCATCCTTGGATGTATTTCCCCTGCCACAGAGGCAAAAGGAGTAGGATTCTGTTGCATGCATTATTAAAGCCCTTGCTAAACTTCTGGAAATGGACCTTTTGTTCAGAAAGAGTGCTATAGGATACCAGTGAGTGAAAATAAGTGAATGCAAAAAGGGTATAGGAGTACTTTCATAGGAACATTGTTTGAAACAGGATAATGAGATTGACTGCTGAAGGCAGCAAAAACAAGATCTCCAGTAACAAGGCAACACAATCCTTCTATTCCCTGACCTCATCCCTATGACATAAGCGAAGAGGAAAGCACAAACACCATGAAATTAATTTACAAAAACAACACAGCTTTTATCTGAAAAATTAAATATTTTTCAACTCTTCACTACATATGCTGTTATCCTCAAGAATCACATAACACATGATCCCTAAACAAAGCTCCTCAAAGTCTCTTTATTTGTAAAACTGAATAGCTACCAATCCTGTGATAGCTGCCTGTAATTGATGGATACATATTTTGCAAATGTTGGGGTAGTTCAAATGGGCAACTTTCAAACCGCCTCCTTTTTTCAGGCACACAGGATATGATACATCATATTCAAGCAAGGTGAGTAAAGATGTCAAATGTATGTTTTGGGGGCAATTCTATCACAGCTGCAGTATCACTGAATCAACTTCTATTTTCATATTTACTTTTATTACACAAAAATCTATCTAACTGTCTATTTTAGTCTTTTTCACTTCAGATCTAACATTCTGACTTAAGGGTTCTGATACAATTTTTGAAGGATCACTGACACCTAATGAAGCAGAGTTGCACTCCAGTTTAAGCTATACAAATCTGTTAAATACAATCATAGGTAGGGGACAGTATATCTCATGTTTGAAAATTCTACTTTCTTTCTTTTATTCACCAAGTCTGCTAACAGAAAAAGAATAAGGAGAAATTTTAGCCAAGGATCATGACAGACAACAAATACATAGCAGGACATAAAGAGGACTATAAAAACATAGTTAGAAAGAAAGACACAATATCCATAGTTAAATATTGTCCTTGTTTTCCACTTTACATGCTTATTTTATTTCATTTTTAGCATCAGTTTCTGAAAGACAAAGTCTCTTGCTTCAATTTCCTCCCATTTAGCTATTGTAATGGAAGCCGTTTTTTCTTTTAGAACAAACTTGTCAATCTATTCCACCACATTCTGTTAAATTGAAACATGAAAGATCCTTGTTTTTTATTCTTTTTCTTCCTCTATTTTTTTCCTTTTGTTAATTAATACAATGTTTGCTGGTTTGTTCCTTCAACTGGAGGAGATGCTTATTAAAAATTAGCACATACAAGGAGGTGTACATTTAATAACAGAATACAAAAAAATGACCAGCATGCCACAATTTACAAGTGGCGTTGCCTTCCAAAATAAATTTGGATTTTGAGCAGACACCTGTTCTGCTTAAGCCATGTCACCAGAACAAATCCCCCAGATCTCAGATCTCACTTCTCTGAAAAGGAGAATTGAAGGAAGTTCAGTTCAAGAGAGTTTCTTCCATATTTCTTTTCTTAAGATTAGCATAGTTTATTTAAATCAATTAAGAAACCACACATGGGAAACCAGGGTATCTTTACTTCAAATAAATTGGGCTCTGCCACTTAAATACATTCCATGTCTGTTTCATTCTTTGTATTTCACTCTTTTTCAATAAGGCACTGGGCTTTTTCTCATGTGTACTCACTGTATTTATTTATAAGCTCAACTATAAAAATATATGAAGATAAAATTTATGTCTTTTACGCAAATATGTTTTCCAACATCTGATTCAATTCTTATAAATGTTTTATTGTATTAATCATATGTACTTGTTCAGTAGAAAATTAAGGCCTCATATATTCTTCAGAAAGCTTGTCTGCACCACTAACCACAAAATTTAAAATGTTCATTTCTAAAGAAATGATAAAACCTATGTTCACCATAACTGAGTACTTCAGCGTAATCCCAGACAAGTAGAGAGGTGCTACCAATGGACCAACAATAGGTGCTACCTATGGACCTATCCTACCAACAATTTAGAGATGTCTGGTTTATGGTGCACTGTTTTCAACATAAAACCATATAGTTATTGTAAACTCAGAAGCCCTAACTTTGAGTGGTCAATTTCTGCATTTCCTTAATTTTTTTTTTTTTATGTGACCAATCACTGGCATTTATTTAGAATCACATTAATTATTTCTCCCATTTCTTTTGAAATCAGAAAATAAATTACAGTAATTTCACGACTATAAGGCGCACCGGATTATAAGGTGCACCTCCGGGAGTCGACAAATTTCGTGATTTTGTACATTATATAAGGTTGATCGGACTATAAGGCGCACTTTTTTTTTTGCAGCGAGGAGCTGCGCTGCATGCAACAAATACTGGCAGATGCTCAATTTGCAAACGTTTTTCACAGATTGGCGTAGCCTTTAAACGCGGCCCCAGGTGCCCTCCCCGTGCCACGGGCCCTGGCACTCCCACCCACCCCCGGCACCGGCTGGCACGGCTCGCAGCTCCTGGCTCCCACCGTGTGGCCGTGGCTCCCAGTTTCCCCTGCTCGGCAGCCGCGGGCCCAGGCACTCTCGCCTGGTTGGCGCAGCTTTGCTTGCGGAACGCCCACTGTGGCCAGCGCCGGCTTTTCCCCCCGCGCCTGCGCCCAGGCTGCAGCCACCGTTGGTTCCTTCCCCCTGCGCCCGGGCTGTGCCGTGATGCCGTAAGTGTGAGCTACGCCACGATCCCACCAACCCGTTGCATCCCGGCGCTCCAAGCCGCGCTGCGATGCTGTCAGCCTGAGTCGTGCACTGATGCTGTAAGCGCAAGCTGCAACGCAATCCCACCAGCCCAGCCCAAGTTGCACAGCGATGCCGTAAGCGTGAGCTGCGCTGCGATCCCTCCAGCCCGTGCCGCCCCGGTGCTCCAAGCTGCGCTGGGATGCCATCAGCCTGAGTTGTGCAGCGATGCCGTAAGCACAAGCCACACCGCAATCCTGCCAGCCCATGCCACCCCGGCGCTCCGAGCTGCACTGCGATGCCATAAGTGCAAGCTGCACTGCGATCCTGCCAGCCTGTGCCGCCCCGGTGCCACGGGAGCCTTGTGCCGCCCCCGCGCTTCGGGAGCCCCACACTGCAGCGCCCCCGGCACCACGGGAGCCCCGTGCCACAGGAGCCATGCCCACCCCGAGCCAATTCGGAAGTGGGAGCCGCGGCCGCCCCGAGCCGTGGCAGCCCTGGCACTGCAGGAGCCCCGAGCCCAGGGTTCCCGTGGCGCCAGGGCTGCTGCGGCACAGGGCTCCTGCGGTGCCGGGGCTCCCACTTCTGGGTTGGCAAATTTCAGAACTTTATATATTATATAAGGCGCACCAGACTATAAGGCGCAGTTCCGGGTTCGGACCAAAATTTTAGTCAAAAGGTTGCGCCTTATAGTTGTGAAATTACTGTAAATTAACATAAATCTAAAATAGCCCTCTTGTTAGTGCAAAGATCATTCTCCTGAACTTGGTGCATCTTACTACCTAGAACTTATGAAGTATTCAAATTTTAAGATGCAATTATCAGATTTATCATGATAAAAATGAATATATAGTAGATTATTTAAGATTTTCAAAGATTTTCCCTCAAGTGCCAAATTATTCTTCATTTTCAACTTTCAACAATATGTGAATTTTTCTTTCAAATCCAGGCTTTTTAGAACTGTTTAGATTTATAACCTGAAAAAAATCTGTGCTTAAATAATTAATATGATGAATTTACAGAACTGCTTTTTCCAAGCTGTAAACAGAGTAAAGCTTGAATTTGAAAAATATTGCCATTCAAATTAGTAATGCAACAAAACCTTGGATGCAACCAAACTATTGCCAAGTTCTGGGTATCCTGCCATCTGTTCCAAAGCACATGGAAATCATTCAGGTCAAAGTCAATTTCACTTGCAGGAATATTCTCCTTAGAAATTAGCTTAGCAAACTGCTTCAGCATATGGATTTATGGGCTAAACTAGATACATGTACAGTAGGTTTTATTTCATTACAAATCTTGTCCAAAACAGATGACAGTGTCATATTAGGTCAGTCAATATTTTCAGGTGACTCATGATTATCAGCAGATTGAATGGCAAAGTGAGGTGGTCTCTCAGCAAAAGATTCTTTTACAAGTTCTTTCATCATCACAGCAATTAAACTCTGCTAACCATTAAAAATTTTCCATTACTATCTGTGACTACAGTAGCAATTAAAAGATCCAGAATAAAAATTAGAATTAAGCTTAAAAAATAATTATATACGACACTCCTGTGCACTGTAACAAGGAGTTTCTATTTTCAGTTTACATTATAATAACTATTTATAATAAATAAGCCAAATAAACAACTACATTCAGTGAAGAATAGCTAGCAATGTAGATAGTATTCTCATGACTACTGACATCCTCACATTAGTTTCAAGATTACATCAAAAACTGCAAATATACATACCACTAAGAATTCCTTTTTGTCCACCATTTCATTGCCATCAGTATCGAACATGTTGAAAGCAATTCGAAACCCTGCATGTGGCTCTGTCAAAAAAATGCCAAACAGTAAGACCCATGTTATTCAAACAGAAGGCATGCTCACAAAAGTAGAAATAGAACATCAAATACTCAAGAATAACACCTCATAAAAGAGCGTTAGTTTATGGGTAGAGTCCATTTTATATAACAAACACAGACATGTAGAAAATAAATTTTCTATGAAAAGTGTTCTAAAAGACTAAAATATTTTCAAAAAAAAGATACAGGGTGCAACTTCTGGTCAAAGTAAATGTTATGCTGAAAGGCACTCAATATTTTCTTGTTTACATGCTTAGAGCCGTTGAAATTTGAGATCAGGTTAGAACTTTATTTCTGAAACACGGTAACTTTGAAGGTAATTTTAAGTATAGCCTTTAGGTAATATTTTGGGGATACTCACTATACCCACTGATTTCCAATATGAATGAATTATAAAGGCCAAAAGTGAATTCAGACAACAAAGAAATGATGGAAGAATCATTGATCCCATAATGGAAGATACTAAGGGTTCAGCATCAAGTTGCAGCTCTGATTCATAACAGGAATCCAGTTCATGTCCAAAAAACCCCACTAATGAATCCAAATGAAATTATTTAATTACATATAAGTGAAAGACAAATAAAATTCTTTGCTTCTTCCCAAAAAACTCCTCTTAAAATATAAATAAATCTGTATCAGGCTTAGTTTACTCTAAGTTATTTTACTTCAATTTTATGGAGACAGAATAATAATTTTTCAAATTTTTTAGTGTTTCTGACGTAAATACTTAATATTTTACCACTGACTGATTTTACCCATTATGTACTAACTGGTGAAACAAACCAGCAATAATATGCATCTTTCTGTTCTCCCTATATTAAGTGTCCCTTATGAACTTCAGCAAATTTAGCTACAAATTTTGTAGGAATTTCAAACAAGAATATAAATTTAAGCTCTAAACTAGATTTTAGCTGGAGTGTATGGCACAGCTTCCTCAAAAGCCACTAAAAGGTATTCTAGATAATAATGCACTTTAATAAAGCATAACATAAGATTCCAGAAAGGCAAAAGAGGTTCAGAGGGGCATAGAGATGTATGGTGTAGTTTTTCTATATGCAGAGATGGGAAGTGTAATTTGACACACAACAACACATACAGAGTTTTGAAATTGTAAGGAATCTTTTAGACTTCTTCTCCAGAAATACTTACTTGTTAAAATACATAAGAGGAATAAATATTCTGTGTAAGATATCACACCTGAAGACAAAAGAAAAATAAATTATGCCATGCTAGTTTCACCTTGCCTTCACATCCTAAACTTGAAAACACTAAATCTATACATAAGGAGAATTTTTGCATATGTGCATATGCATATTCATAGTAGTATGCATGTAACCATTCAACCTAGTCAGTAAGTTATTTGTCTACAATATTCATCTATGACTTTGGGCTTTTTGTCTGGGTTTGTATTTTAGGGGATGAGTATATTAACCATGGCAAGTAATTGAACAGTCAGTGGAAGATGGCTCATTAAACAGAATATGGATACTCTTAAAAGCTAATATAAATGATTTATTCAATTTCCTTTCCAAAAACACCACCAGTAATTCATGATAATACTCTTTAACAGTATGAAAACATTTACTTTGAGAACATTAATAGTGCTTCCTCCCGATACACACCATTTGAATATAGACCTTGATTTTATTAAGTGCTTTGTAAGTGCATGTGCTGCATTAAATGAAAATTTAATCGCTCTTTTTGGCAAGATTACAAAAGGGAACCACACTGTGGAATGTCACTTCCTATTCTCTTCAGAAGTAATTAAGGCAAAATTTAAATTAGAGCTGCAGTCAATAACCAAATTCTGTGTCTGGTATCATGCTGTACTTGTGCTTTTCCAGCTCTGGAGTATGGGGTAAAGAGACAACCCTGCAGAATATCCAGAGCTGCAATGAAGAGACGCATCTCATAGTTCAGAAAGAATGGAAAACAACGGTTTGCAGCTCTCCCAAAGCCCTTAGCTCCAATGACCTTTGAGGCTGAACTAGGAAAACTTGTTCCTAATTTCTCACAAATTGGTTTTGTCTGTCCTCCAAAACCAGAAGTGTTAAGCCAGTCCACAACATTAGATTATTTCAAAAGAGTGAAAAAAAAAGGATTTAGATGCCTGAGAGTAAAGATATCTATCAGCTAGGATTTTCAAAAGTTGCTGCCTGTCTCCTTGATTTCAGTCCAAGTCAGGTGCAAAAGTTTTTCCAAAAACAGCCACATCTTTGGATGTTTAAATATCTTTTAAAATCTGATTTAACTGAATATGTGGCAAACTAGATAAGCAGTCATCTGAATTTTTTTGCACTGAAAAACCTGTACAATTAAACTAAAAACATTGTATCATTCATGTGGATTTTACTTCCATTATACTTCACATCCCATCTTCTGATCCAAGAGAAAATTTAGGTCTTCAGAACCAGTATTTTATTACTGCTAGTAGATCTAGTTAGGAAAGTTACTTTTAATACCACCTACTCTTTTCCTCAATTTACACATTATTAGGATTAGCAATGATTCAATACAGGCATTTAAGCAATACATGCTTTATCTTCTTGATTTTATACAGCAGCTTGCAGAAATTAAGTTTTCAAAGGCCTGCTCGAATCTGTTTGGACAAGCACCTATCAAGAAATCAGATACCTCAAAGGTTCTCATTCAGTGAAGGAAAACATTAATAGCTAGTCAATAAATGTAAATATATATTTTTTGGTTTTTTGATGGCACCTTCTCTGCTGTAAAACAGAAAGAAAGTGATGATCTCCAAACTAGTTAATTCCGTGATTCTGCAATTGTCAAGTAGTCCATCACAGGTATGAAGAAAGTAATATAAATGGAGTTGAAAGCCTTCTCTCCTTTTGTTTGTACTGGCATATTGTAGCTGCAGACAGATAGTTCTGGTTAATTGCTTTGAGTGTTATGGGAGAGAGGCTCTGAAAGGATGATTGAAGGCAAAGAAAAACTTACACTAAGATCAGAAGGAAGAGAAGGAGAGCACTCAAGGGTAAAACATAATAAAAACTTAAGGTCAATGGGCATAAATCTGCGTGTCTCTGCTAAATTACATAAATCCATGGCAAAATAAATGGACATAGGCTTTTGCTACTTGCTTTATATGTGCATGTTTAAAAAAAAAGAGTAAGAAAGAAAAAAATAAAGACTAAATTATAACTAAGGAGATCTGAATTCTATTTCCATTTCTTTCACCAATTTACACTATCAGTCATAAGACCCATCACATATTCTTATATTTTCTATAAAACTGAGCAATAGAACTCACTTTTTCATAAAACATGCTGAAAAGATATCCAACTACTAAAGCCTAATGCTAATTTTACCATCTTACTTTGACAGTTTGAGTCCTACCAATTCCATCAACTTCTGCAGAGGTCCATTGGCAGAAAACTGGAGTAATACATTGTTGAATCAAGACTGTGCATGTTGTAGGCATTTTATTACAGACTTAATAAGCATAGATGCATTTTTAACTGATAATGTATTATCACCTTATGAGGCTGAATTTTTATGCAATTAATATTTCAAAAGTCAGTTGTTCTGACTATATAGACAGCCTAGAGCCATGAAGTACACTGAAATACAATGTAAAGATGTGCCAATTTCTGCATCTCTGGAGTGCTGGCTGCAGACTCAGGAAAAGAAGTGAGTGCCTCCATGCACTAGAGAGCCTCCCTTGAGAGTATGTCCATACTCCTTACTCCTTGAATAAATCTGAGCTGCATTTGCATTATGTTAATCAATTACATACATACATTTGATTGGGATTCTGTCGCTGGCATGATTATTTTAAACAACCATGAAGTGTCTTTCTTTTATAACAAGTGCCTGCTATAGAAAATATTTCAAACATGCCACCACACCTTTGCCACTCTGAATATAAGCAAAGAAATATGTGGATTATTTATCATAAATAGCTTTGAAATTATGTCTGTAAAGTCATCATTGTTTTATTTCCCTCATTTTTTTTGCTGTGAAGTGATAGAGTTTACTAAGAAAGAAAAAAAATACAACAGGGGAGACCAGGAGTGACTCTTGGCTCTTTGCTTACCAATAGTATGAGCTTCAAAAGCTATCAAAGCCCTCATCTGAACAGTTTAAAAGAATATATAACATTTCTGAAACATTTCTTGTGTTGTGTACAAAACACTTATTCAGTGATATAAGACACCACTACTTTAGAAAGAAATAATCATATTATTGAACCTAATGAGAAGAAGTAAAGAGATATTATTTCTTTACTGTAATATTCTGTCTATATTCTCTCTATAGTCCAGAGATCATTCATGGCAACAAACTGAATCTGAAATATTTAAACATCAGCTTAACAAACTCTGAGTCCCCAATCACTTAAAGAGGGTGCTGGAAGACAAACACTGTAGAGATTGCATGGCACTTTTCCACAGTGTAAAATGTAGAAAGCAACGGCAAGCACTTTTTTTATTTTTCAAAATGTGACTCAGATTAAAGTACATCATCACAAAAAGTTAATAGAATGATAATTTGGTTCAGGAAAATTAATTCTCCTCGATCACCTTTCTCATTAAGATTACGGAAAAGTTTGGATGATCCTTTCCAAACCGGAGGTGTCTCCATAAGGATCTGATTCAGTTCCTAAAAAATAAGGTTTCAAAAATTTAAAAGCATATATTTCAGTATTTAATGAAGTAGCTAATAGATTATCATTAAATTCTAGGATGACAAGGAACTGCATGCAAATCTACCAGTTAATTGAACTTCAGTTACCACAATGATTTTGGAAGTGCTCAAGCACTCCGTAAATTTTTGCACACATGATTATTCCAAAAATTACTCATCTGCATGAATACTAACTGTTGCTGAGGAATTACTCATCTGCATGAATACTAACTGTTGCTGAGCTGGAGAGAGACATGCAATGTATTTGTGGCTGAAATAACTCACCACTGCTCATACTGACTGAAGTCAAGGATAAGTCCCCCTGGATTTCAGTAAGG
Source organism: Catharus ustulatus (assembly GCF_009819885.2). NCBI lineage: Eukaryota > Metazoa > Chordata > Aves > Passeriformes > Turdidae > Catharus > Catharus ustulatus. The sequence goes on from NC_046225.1 coordinate 45,394,694, forward strand.
TTTTCATACAAAATCCGAGCAACAGTCCTTTTAAAACGCTTGACCTGAACTAAAGCAAACTTCACCCAAGAATATGAATGCACCTTACTTAAAATACAGGGAAACAGACAGAGTCCTTTTGCAGCTATACAAATGAAAAAAAACCAAAAAAACAGAGGTACTTAAACACCACAAAAGGATGAGAGTGGCATAAATATTTCAGGTAGTTTTGGATACAACTATTTCACCTAGACACTAAGAAATGCAGTCAGATATAGACTGAGGGAGAAACTGAGAGATGCTTGAGAAAGTCAGTAAACCCAACAAAACAAGCACAGCAGCTAAAGTATCTGAGATTCTGGATTCAGCTGAGTCTGAAGTGACAGAAATGAAGAAATTAAACTCTCCTCTGCCTCTACATTTACATCACGAACAAAATCAACTACCAAAATGTATTGTTATGAGACCACACAGGTATTATTGCTCACCTGCTTGGAAAGAGATCGCCACTTTTTAGCATCTGCAACAAAAGAAACAGTAATGAATGCACAGAATTTAGTTATGCCAATATGGTGTCATAAATATTGGACTACATCTATACTGTGTTTTCTAGACAAAGAATTATTTCCCTTACTTTATGAGTGTAATTGTCTTTATGTTATTAAAAAACCTTTTAACTTAATACATACCAAAATTCCTAACTTTAAAGAACCAATTCAGATGTAATTTTTAATCCAGCTCTGCTTCAATGAGGGAATAGACTTTCAACCTCCAAAATACATCCTAAAATCATTTAACAGGAAATAAAGGGCATTCATGCTAGGTATCAATATTCTGAAATGATTATTTAGTAGCAGTAGTATTAAAATGTAAATTGTAAGGAGATCTGGATTATGACCCTTGCTTCATGGACTAACCATACTTTTTAAAGTATATACACAAAAAAACCCCTTGAAACGACACCGAATACTTAGACACCCTTCATCCCTTCCTACTAGCAGATCCTTTTCCAGCCTCTGTCAGGCTCAATTATTTGGTAGTTATAATTTGAACAAGAGTTGTCCACAATGACTCCATTCAAAACTTGAGGTTCATTACCACCTTCTCAAGACAAAGATTTGTACAGATTCAATATTGTGATAAGGTATTGTGAATATCAGGATTCACAAAAGTCCAGAAAGAAGTATTTTACGTGGTCAAATCCATAACGTTTGGTGTTTGAAGGCTTCTTTTATAGAGCAAAACACACTGTGTTATTAAGAATCTTTTTCTCATAATGAAATTCATGCTCCATTAATTAATTAAAACAATACACAAGCTACCACTATGGTCTTTCATCAATTCATGGTTACAAACTGACTGAAATTTTAATTTTACATCTTGGTAAAGGTTTACACCAAGGCTGTTGATAATCCCACTCTAACTATGGTGGGAGTTATATATACAACATCATGACATGAGCGAATGGATTTTCATAGCTTTTCAGTTCAATTTTTAAAAAATAAAGTCCCCCTAAAAGCATCACATTTGCCATATAAATTGATGTATGTTTATGCCTACTATAAAAAATTTGGAGAATAAATATATCTAATTTTCCAATTAGACCATTTCCCAGTCTCATATACTATATACATATTTTCTTTCTAGACAATTCAGTGAAGATTTATGTGTATATATGTACACTTCTTACAGTTCAGTATTAAGTTGAATTTACTATAGTTAGCAATAAGGGCAAAAATAGATTTCATTGTCTCTTAATTTGCTTTCTCAATATATTAACACATATTCAGATTATAAAAATATATCAAGAATGACTCTTAAAAACAATGCATGTTCCCAAATGGAAGTCTGTACCATAAAGGCAGAAGTAAGTTGATTACAGCATTTATTTTATATTTTTTGTAATAAATGCCTGGAGTAAAAAGTTACATTTTAGAAAAGAAAATATACAGTAATTTCACAACTATAAGGCGCAACCTTTTGACTAAAATTTTGGCCCAAACTGGGAAGTGCGCCTTATAGTTGGGTGCGCCTTATATAAGGGACAAAGTTGCGAAATTTTCCAACCCGGAAGTGTGAGCCGCGCAGGGGGGCAGGAGCGGACAGCCCCAGCCCAGTAGGAGCCGCGTGGGGGGGCAGGGAGCCGGCAGCCCCAGCCCGGCAGGAGTCGTGCGGGGAGGGAGGGAGTGGCAGCCACAGAAGCTGCGAGCCACGGCCACCCCAAGCCAACCCGGAAGAGCAAGCTGCGGCTGCGCCACGGCAGCCCTGGGCCGCCTCGAGCTGCCCCGGACAGCGGGCAGCCCCAAGCTGCACCTCCTCAGCCGGTGCTGGGGGTGGGCAGGAGTGCCAAGGCCCGCAGCATGGGGAGGGCACCTGGGGTTGCGTTTAAAGGTTACACCAATCTGTGAAAAATGTTTGCAAATTGAGCACCTGCCAGTAAACCCCGCGATTGTGGGATTCTGTTACTAATTCGTTACTTTGTTTCATGCGGCGCAGCTCCTTGCTGCAAAAAAAAGTGCGCCTTATAGTCCGGTGCGTCTTATACAATGTACAAAGTTGCAAAATTTCCCGACTCCCGGAGGTGCGCCTTATAATCCAGTGCACCTTATAGTCGTGAAATTACTGTACTCTTACCATATTAGTTAGTGTTCAATGAAGTAAACACCCTCTTGAGGGTGCAAACCCTTTTGTAGGGTTTACACAATTTCCAAAGTAAATCAATCACAATAGATGTATTCACTCAATCACAAATATCATTCAGGCCTTGTATTATTAGCTTTCCTATAAAGCAGACATAAAGAGCTTCTATTTTTATACTTTAAAAGGCATTTTTGCTTTTTGATAGAACTCAAGACCTTTCTAGTCTTCATTCACAAAAACCCCAGGTATACATTCTTTTTATATTATGCAAAATATAGATGGTCTAGTACATCAGCCTGAATGGACTCAATTATATACAACTGGCAAGTTATTTATAAAATAAATAACTCCAGAAATAAAAAATAAAATGTTTAGAATGTATTATTAGAAAATTTCCTTCCTTAAATGTGCTATTTTCAATGGAGCAAGACAGAAAATTGACTTGCCCAAGAAGACAAAGTGGTACTTTGGCAATGTTGCAGTGCAGAGGTTAAAATTAACACTGTCAGAGATGAGAAGCTGGATGTGGTAATCTGTGGGTCATCTCTTTCAGCTATTACTTCCTATTTATCAGCCTTCTGTCCCCACGTCCCAGACAATATGACCTGCAGTAGAACAAAGTGATCCACTTCTACTTAGTTAAAATCCTTTAAAATAGTTGTCAGCCATGTAATCTCTGATACCATGAAACCTAAAAGACACCCAGGTTAGTTTTGCTTTTGGTCTCAGAGGTGAACTAGATGAACAGAAAAGATTTTGATAGAAACAAGGTTTGCTGCATAGAATTCAGAAGGGTACCTGACTGTTCAAGTCCAGAACTCTTCTCCTTTTCCATGAGATAAACAGAATGTCCTTATGAGCTTCATGATTTTTGGTTTGGTTTTGTTTTTAAAATCTTAATACTTGCTTTGTGAAAGGAAGAAGCAGAAACTTCATTAGCATTGAAAAATTTTAATAGCAAACCATATCTATAGTGTGGCCTAGCCAATCAAAGTGTCATAAAAGGGAGTTAAACCAAAATGTTTTAACGATGTCCAGTATATACAGCACAAATGCTTCACGACTATACACAGTGGAACTCAACTCCACACTAATAAAAAAGGGAAGAATTGAAGGTCTGAACAGAGGAAATAGATAAAAAGTCCTGATGTGTATTTGTATTAACTTGAGTGATAACCAATCTGCTTTCTCTCTTTTAACTGAAAAGCCAAAAAAAAAAAAAAAAATTTGATTTCTGGTAAGGGTTTCAAAGTTTTGCAAGCTTTCACCATCTAAACTCTCTTCTGTCTTCCCTGTTACAATGAGATTATATCTTTATTCAGAAATTACAGAAGTTTTGATCACTGATGTGCCATGGCTGAATTCTTTCCTCGTTTCATTACTCTTAAGAGAACAAAGGAGGGAAAATCCAACATCTGCACAGAATTTTAAGCTTCCTCTGACTGTTGCAGTACTGCTTTTGACTGTCCTCTATACTAGCTTTTTGGTGTAGACTGAAGAAAGGAAAATCTAAGGTGAGTGATTATACAAATCACACCTGAGCAGATATTCCTGTTCCCCAGAAGCTGTGTGCTGCTACCAATGCACTACAAGCCTGAGGGCCAGGAAATCAAATCAGAGGAGAAAGGGATCACCTTACTATTTAGTCACTCTTTGATACTTAAAGCAAAGACTTTACAATAAATGACCTAAAGATGGTAGTTAATTTTTCATTAATTAACACATAGTACGAACACTAGCAATATTTTAGTGTGGAAAGTTGATCCCCTGGGGGACTAGAACACTTACTCAAGCCATGCTATTTAGAAAGCCATGATATAGTTATATGTTATGTTTTATCTTTAGTCTTTTAGAGAACATATATGTTGCCTGCTTAGAGAGAAACTATACAGAAGAGGAAGTGAGAGTTTTACAGCAGTACAGGCCTGCTCAGAAAGATACTGTGTCAATGCAAATGGCACAAATTAACTTGCCATCTTTCATGACTGTTGAGCTGTTTGCAACCTTTAGACAACAATGTTTAAGTAGTATACAGATGTTTACAATCTAGTAACAATCTGGTTTTTATGCATTTGGACAAAATTCTGAAGATGCATCACCTTTTTACTACAATCAGAACCAGAAGTAGGAATCGAAAGCAAATAGGAAATTAACATGCACCATGAGCATTTTCCCTAGCAGTTTTAGCATTATAAAACTGCTTACGTTTGGGTTCATCACTTGTAACAGCCTGGATAAAGTCATATGGAGTCATGTACAGCTGTCCTTCAAATTCCAGACTGGCAAACCTACGAAACCGTTGCTCCCGCGGAGTTGCATAAAGGTGCAAATCTTCGAGGTCTGATCTGTGCTCTGTAACCTTCAAAGACAGAAGGATGCAGTTTTAATCTATGAAAAAGGTTCTGATTTACAAATGCCACATTCACCATAAAGGAACTGTAACTATAAAAGTGATAATTCATGAAGTCAAACATATCCAAGTATTTTTCTATGGTAAGAGCAGAAACTACAATTGCGATTTCACTGGTATCATTTTCAGTCTTCTACAACTTTAGCAACAATCTTTGTGTATTGAAATTGGTGATGTTACCCAATCTCAGAAGAAAAAAAAAATTAAAAAGATAATTTCAGCTCCCGAATCATAGAAGAAGAGGCAACTCTAACAGAAGGAAATCAATGTAACTTCAGCAGGCAGATTTCAAACATCTCTGCCAAAACTATTTCAGTTTCTGATAGTTCCAGAAGAGAACTGAGTAATACTTTTTCTATATTGCTTCTTAATGTAAAGTGCAGCAGTTGATAGCAATAGTCTCCAGTGTAAAGCTACCATATCTTCTGGGTGTAACTGAAGAAGGGAAACGCATAATTATAATTCCATATATATATATATATATATACAGTAATTTCACGAATACAAGCCGCACCAATTTGACCAAAATTTTGGTGGAAACCCGAAGTGCGGCCAATATTCCGGGGCGGCTAATACATTAACAAAATTCTAAAAGCTGCCAACACGGAAGTGAGAGCCCGCGGCAGCCCCAAGCCAAGCTGGAGCCCGGCCGGCCCCGGCAGAGGTGGGAAAGCCTGGCAGAGGCGGGGCCAGCAGTGTGGGGGCAGGGGGGCGGCAGAGCCCGGGCCAGCAGGGCGGGGGAGCCTGGGAGAACTGGGGCTAGCAGTGCAGGGGAGCATGGCAGAAGTAGGAAGGCCGGCGGGTGGGGCTGCCTGGCAGTGGGGGAAGCCCAGCAGAATCGGGGCCAGCAGCGTGGGGGAGCCCGGCAGTGCGGGGGCCTGCAGTGCCGGCCAGGGCGAGGAAACGCGGCGGCGGTGCAGACGGGAGGGGGCGGCCGGTGAGCCCGGCGGTGGCGGCGGCAGCCCGCCGGCCAGGGCTAGCGAACGCGGCGCGGGGCGGGCGGCGAGCCCGGCGGCGGCGGCAGCAGCCCGCCGGCTGGGATAGCGAACGCCGCAGCGGGGCGGTGCTGACGGGAGAGGGGGGCCAGCGAGCCCGGCGGCGGCGGCAGCACCACCCGGCCAGCCCCGCCGAGCCGTGGTGCTGAGTTGGGCCACCCGGCCCCGTCGGCAACCATGAGCGGGCCGAGCTTTCCTGGCCCCGCCCCGAGCCAGTAAAGCCCGCTATGCCGCGATCCTGTTACTAACTGGCCAATTTGTGAAAGCTGCGCACGGATTCTCGCGACGAACGAAAGTGCGGCTAATATTCGGGGTGCGGCTTATCTATTGACAAAGACAGCAACATTGTCGAGGCACCGGAAGTGCGGCTTATAATCCGTGCGGCTTGCATTCGTGAAACTACTGTATATATATATATATATATATATATATATATATATATATAAAATAGCATTATAATACAGTATAATATAGCATTAAGTTCAAATATCACAAGAGTCTATGTCAGGAGTTTCTGGTATATTTCCCATCCAGCTTCTCAGTGGAATCATTATCTTGAAGCAAATGAAAGCATCAACATTTTTCAGAGATGAAAAAAACCAAACCCAAACTGTTTTCTAGAAGGAATAGCAATCATACAGGTAACTTCTCCCACTATGTTAAAATAGGAGTGCAGCATCTTATCAGTGGAATCTTCCAACTTGCTCGTTATCCCTGTCATTTAATTCTCCATCTGTCTAACTAAGGAACACACAATTTATTTTATTTATTTATTTATTTTTCAGAGAGGCATCTAAACCCAAACATGTTGGAAAATGTCTACAATGGCTACTGTAGACAGCTATCTGTCCTAAGAGATAACTGTCCTCAAATACAAACAAAAATTGGTTTCCCAAAACCATTCTAAGAATAGACTAGAATAGATTTCAGCATTTACAAGCAAAGACACATTCATACTGAGTAGTCAAAGACCTAGGCTCACTTTTCATCAGCTTTTCAAACAAGATCCTTAAAAAATAAAACATTGATGAGATTACTGCAGTTAAACAAAATTTTACATCCTCAGTTGTAACTAGGAGATTAAATTTTATTTGTAGAAGAGAAACACCAAAAATGAATGTGTCTAGAAGAGGTCAAATACTTTCTATTTGAAAAAAAAAAAAGATGTTTTATAGGGGAGTCTTACTACTTAATACCTTATCTGGGACATTTTAGCCAGCCTTCTATAAGGACAAAAGACTATTGACTGTGTATTTCTGTTTCTGGACTGTCTCTAGTACTTTTGAAATCATTGCTCCATGTGTGAAAATGTTCTGTTTCAACAGACAAACCTGTCATAGAAAGTAAGATTAAGAAAAAGGTCAATACAATTATTTAATTTTCAGTAGAATGCTCTACAACTATTCTGCAGTTCTGCTTGAGAAGCAGCTCTAAACCAGGGCTTCATGTTTTTTACGATTTGCAAATGATTACCAAATTAAATGTGGGGAGAAAAAAACAGTCTAACAACCAGACCTACAAAGTCATCTTAAAATGACAGAAAGAAGCTGAATTATTTTCTAACATACTCACATGCAAGACAAAATATTTCTGTCCTATCTAACTGTTTTAATATTTTGGTCTTACTGATCCTTCAGTAGTCCAATGGCATTCAAACTATGCCTTCACGTAGGAAGTACACAATTCAGTTGTTTTGACAGAACTTGTAGTGACACAACTGATTATCCCTGTATTTGAACTTTAATCATCTATCTCTTTTTTTGATACTTATGTTATCACTATTACAAGCATGCTCATGAATAGTCAGGTTGCAAATACAAGTAATAAAACAGTATTTCCGCAAAGTCAGTTTTCAGAAAAGAAACAGCTTCAAGGCCATATTACACACACTATGTATAATCAATTGTTACTAGTCATAATCAATCATACACAGTCATGGAAACCTCTAGATAATGTATCTCAAATCTCATTTTAGTTTTGTTCACTGTCAGTATTTAGAGAACATGTTGAGATTCTTTGCTCTCAAGAAATTCTCAGTCTCAGGTACCACTGCTTAATATTTTGCTCAAGGTGCTCAGAAAAACATTTGCTAAATTCTCAGACACATATTTCAACATTATCTTAAGGACTCTATGCTACTACAAGTATAAAATAAAATGGAATTTTAAAGACATGCTTAAAATTTACACGTCAGTACTCAGGTCTGCAAAGCCTTAATTTCTGCCTCATATTTTCAATCTAATTTCCCTCCAGCTATGTAGCAATGCCAATATTTCATGCTCTGGCTCAAATTCATTGTAATCTGATATGAATACAGCCTCCCCCCACAAAGAGGAGTACCTCCCTAAAGGCCCAATACCTGCATGACCTTGCTCTGGTGCTTTATGTTCGCTTTTCCTAGAGTCAAACTCTGTAAGGGAACTGGTCTGACTGTGAACTTTCCTTTTGGTGGTGTTATTTTTAGGCCAGGTAGAAGCCTGGATCTACCACAAGAAAAGAGTTACAGTAATTTCACGATTATAAGCCACACCATTTTGACTAAAATTTTGGTCCGAACCTGAAAATGCGGCTTATAATCACGTGTGGCCAATATATGGATGAAGTTCAGAAATTTGCCAACCCAGAAGTGCGAGCCTGAAGCAGTCCTGAGCCAAGCCGGAGCCCGCCTGGCCCTGGTGGTGGGGCAACGGCGAGCCGAGCCCGCACAGCCCCGAGCCGAGCCCTCACGGCCCTGAGCTGAGCCAGTAAACCCCGCGATCTCGCGATTCTGTTACTAATTGGTAACTTCGTGAAAGTTGCACGCAGATCCTCGCTGCGAACGAAAGTGCGGCTTATAATCTGGTGCAGTTTATATATGGACAAAGAACGAAAAGTTGCCGACATCCGGACGTGCAGCTTATAATCAGGTGTGGCTTATAATCGTGAAATTTTGTTTCAAAACCTAGGCCATAGGAGTTTACAGATTATGAAAAAAAATAATACCACCTGTTCCAGCAGCAAGCTGCACCTACTTCAAGTGAAGGAAAACTGTGAGCTTAGCATTATTGTATTCCAAGGAGTGAAAACACCACTTTATTTTGAACTTGGTGGTTTTACCTGAAAGAATCCAAACAACTTATTTCTGCTATTGATCCAACATGAATTTAAATAAACGCAACCAAGGCTTAAGATGTATTGGATCACTGCTCCATTCACTAAATGTCCAAATAAAAGCAAAGTTTGGTTGCAAAAGACTCCAGGCACACAATTATCAAACTGACAAATAAAATTTTCTTTGGAAATAATATTATTTTTTATCCAAATTTCTTCTCAGAGCTTTACTGCTTCTATTATGGTTAATAATTTATGAATCATGCAGAACATTTTCTCTTGTATAAAAGTCATAATTACTGGGAAGTAACAAATATTCTAATTAAAAACAAGGACATTCTAAAGTATTACTTCAATTTCCACTTCTTCAAGCATTCATTTAAGAAATTCATCTCAACACGTAACAATGAAATATCATCTGTTTTCCCCAACATCTGCAAATGATAATGCAGTGAGCAAGTGTGAAAATCTTAGTGACGCCAATTGCTCTTGATTGATTAATTTCATATTTATACCCATCTTCAGCAGTCTTACTGCAGTAATGGACACAACAGGCACATCTCCAGTGAGGAAAGGCTGAGAGAGCTGGAATTGTTCAGCCTGAAGGAATCCAGGGAGACCTTACAGCATCTTACCAGGACCTACAGGGGGTCTGCAAGAGAGCTGGAGAGGCACATAGAGATGGGACAAGGGGGAATGGCTTTAAACTGAAAGAGGGTAGAGTAAGATTAGATGCTAGGAAGAAATTCTTTACTGTGAAGAAAAGAATGGCGGTCAGACTCTGGCATAGGTTGCCCAGAAGAAGCTGTGGATGCCCTGGAAGTGTTCCAGGTCAGCTTGGATGGGGCTCTGAGAAATCTGGTCAAGTGGAAGGCGCCCCTGTCCATGGGTGGGGGGGGGTGGGGGGGGGGGGGGCGGGGCACGGGTGGGAACTAGATGATCTTTAAAGTCCCTTCCAAACCATTCTAGGATTCTGTGAACAAGACACAGAAAGCAGATGTTGAATACCTCAGAGAAGGTACTGTCGGTGAAGGAGTGAACAGGATTCACTAGGTTTCCAATTTCTATTTGAAGTTTCAAGAGTTTATCCAGACTAAATCTCTGTAATTAGCAAGTATTTTCAAAACCTTTCAGGAAAGCACATCTTTCTGACAAACAAATGGAGGTGGATTTTTTATGCTACACGTTTACCAATCCTCTTGGCATCATGTTTACTAATTGCTATGATCTGGTATCATGTTGCAAATCTCTTTTAAAAAACAGACATATCCATTTCCATCACACAGAAAGTCACAAATCTCCTAATAGCAGTTTTTCCTTAATTTTAGACATAGCTGCTTATCTCTGGTTTACCTGCACATGTACACTGACCTGCTTTGTTATTAGAAATATAATGGGGAAAAGTCCACAGCTGAAACCAAGAATCTAGCTGGTAGACAAACCTTCCATCCTTTCAACTTCACAGCTCAAGAAGAAAACAAAAAGAGGCAAGTTGGAAGCTTATAAGAACTAACAACAACAACATATTCTCTTTTCCTTATTCTCAAAAAATTTTAAGTTGTAACTAAACAGTTGTAATCAAACAACTTATGGTTATCATCCTTCTGCCCTTCCTTCCTCAATTCTGGTACCTGGTTGCTCCACATTTCACCCCATCATCCTATGCCATACTCTTGCAGCAGGACTGCAGAGAGAACACACCTGTTTTGGGTGTTTAAATCAGCTGAAGAGAAAAAATTATCTTGGCCTATTTTCCTGTTGTTTCCTAACACAGAACAGTGCTTACACACACCTAATTTTCCCATGAAGGATATTTCAAAGCCCTTTCCAGGACAGATTAAATAGATTCAACATTTATATACAAACCACACTCGGGCAAAGGAAACAGAGGGAAACATTTTTTATTGAAACAAAGTAAGTAGAAATTAAAATGAAGAACAAATAGTAATTTGGTACAGGACTTCTCTGAAGGGAGAGCATCATTCTTTCATTGGGTGTGCTGTTGTCAATCTAGGCTAAAAACATTACAAATAGCCTAAAATATCTGGGAAAGGCCTCAAAAGTTTCGAATTTATTATGCAAATGAAAATATGATGATAATGCTTTCTCATTAACATGTTTCAATGATTTAATATACAGCAATTTCATTACTATAAGGTACACCGGATTATAAGGCGCATTTCCAGGTGTCAGCAAATTTCCTAACTTTGTCCATATATAAGGCGCACCAGACTATAAGGGGCACTTTTTTTTTGCAGTGAGGATCCACGCAAAAAAGTAATTAATTAGTAACAGAATCCCGCAATCGCGGGGTTTACTGGAAGGTGTTCAATTTGCAAACATTTTTCACGGATTGGTGTAGCCTTTAAACGCAGCCCCAGGCGCCCTCCATGTGCCGCGGGCCCTGGCACTCCGACCTGCCGTTCTCCTGCACCCTGCAGCCACCCCTGGCGCCGAGCTGCTCGTGGCTTGCGCAGCTCTCGCTGCTTGTGCGGCTCTCACTGCTTGCAGCTCTCGCAGCTCTCACTGCCCGTGGCTCTCGCCTGCTCATGGTCATTTGATTGCGAGCTTCATGTTTGCTGCTGCGCAATGTGAAATAGAAATTCTTTTGAGATCCCTTCAATACTTAAACTTTTTTATATACAAGGTGCACTGGATTATAAGATGCACTTCCGGGTTTCAATCAAAATTTTAGGCTTTAAGGTGCACCTTATAGTTGAGAAATTACTGTAATTACTAAAATCTTTTCTGCAAGTATTTTATTTAAAGAGGGCCACCTGCAGCCCTACTTGTAGTGATAATACTACCACAATGTGTCTGAAAGCAGTAGTCCTTTGCACGTGAGGGTATTTGTTATGGACAACTGACATTTTTAAGACAATCGACTTTGAAAGCATTCCTTACAGAACCTCTTCAAAGTGACCGTCCTCAGTATTTTCTCCCTCTATTCACAGCAAAAATGTCAGTGAAGAAAATACAGTCTATCAAGCAAATTCAGCATTCAAAACCCATTCCCGTTTTGGGTTCATCTTTCATGTACTGTGTCTATCAATAGAGACAAGTCAAAATGCCCTGAAAAACTGGAGTTCTCACCAAAGGTCTCCATGTACTCCTTGAAGTTCCTTGAAGCATGGGCTAATGTCTGTTTCTGGTCCCATGTCCCATGTTAATTTTGCTGGCTGCTTACCTCAGAAACATTTCCTTTCAGAATCTGGTATAACATGAATTAACCTGTATGGCCTTCCAGTGAAACCCCTGCAATAACTTTACATTGTCATAACACAAGGCCTAACACAGGGCACAAGCCCACACTAACACTGAAATAGCTAAAATTTTGCAGTAGTTATGACACTGAACTATGTGAAAATATAAAAAAATGGCAATGATATGGCCCAAATTCACTGGGAATAAAGTGAAGAAGATAAAGCAGTACCTCATTACTCTTTTTATTAAAAAACACAAAAGAAATGTTGTCAAGTGTGAGTCTTGTGTAACATCAGCAATAATTCAGTTTTATTCTGTGACAAAATATCTAGTTTTCTCATAGAGATAAGCTTAAATACCAGATATAGGACTTTTAGAAGTTAAAAGTTTGATGCCTACAAGCTCTGTAGAAGTAATCTATAATAATCCATTATTGAAACCCAGAATAACACTCCAATTCCCAGATTCTGAGAATATCCACAAAAAGCGCAAAATACTGTACAGAACAAGTAATTTAAAATATACATTGTGTGTGCATGTGAGGCAAAAAGCTCCAGCAGTATCACATAAAATCTCACAACTTTATTCCAAGTCAAATCAATGTTCTCTTCTTTTTCCAACTGAGATAAAGGAGAGTATTTTAGCTAAAGAAGCCAACATTTACTACTAAAGGTACATTTTGCTTGCAGTCAAAAATATGTTTGCTACAGTAGTTTAATCTTTAATTTATTTCAAGTGAGTAACTTTCTTTGAATTTTTGTTTGCAAAGTAATCTGTCTTCCATCAATGAGAATCTGTGCAAATTATTAAAATACAAAGGTTTTCAAAGCAATGCTGTTCTTAACTTCCTTCGTTTATATTTGACTTCAGGCTTATTTAATATGCTCCCATGTAGATAAAAGTAGCACAATTCTGTTTTCATGCTGGGTGGCCAAAAGGTTAACTGTCAGGTTCCCACTGTGGGAAAATCCCAAAGTAGACAAAATTGTTTTGATGCTTACTGAAGTTTTATTTCTAGCAGACTACTATGATGTAGCCAACAATTCTGTTAGTTGATTCCGCTTCACTGAGATAAGGACATTATTATATTAAAATATTTATAAGCATAGGCAGTTGGAATGTGTTTAAAATGCTGTAAAAAGGGCCAAGTTCAGATATAACTATGTTACAGGAAATCTTTGGAAAAGAACCTTTAGTCAGTATACCAAGCCCCATATATTCATATACTTCACTGCACACAACACCAAAACACACTAATAGCTGGATCTGTTCATCCTAAACATGCACCATTCTTGTTTAACATTATGAGGAACACAGAATTAAGGACAAAAGGTAAACCTTCCTTGTCTTTCAGCATGGTTCTTGTTACAGCTGGCAAGTGGTATCCTTCTCAGGATTACGCTAGTAAGGAGCTTCAGGTGTAATCAGCCCAAGAGCAAACCATCTTCATACATTTGGCAATTGCACTATGGCATGAAATGCACAATACTTATGAAACAGCATTTGCTGCAAGTGGCTTTTGGAAAAGTGATGCTTATGCATCTTTTGGAACAGCATCCTCTTCGAACAGGCAGGAGAGCCTCCTCCCTAGGGGAGTAGCCCTTACTTTTTGGAGGTAAAGTCTTGTTCTTCATTTCACAGAGATGGAAATACATGACATCATACACTTAGAAATGTGCTGCTATGAAAACACTTGATCTATTGAGTATTCTCACAAAGTAGGAGCTTGACAGTACTGCTGAGATACTAGCAGAAAACCCTTTGGAAACACCTGAGGAACACAGCTTCCTTCTGGAAATTAATGTGCCCTTCAAGAAATGTGATGAAGTATGTGGTCTGTGTCTGTCTCTCTCCGCCCCTCTTTAAATTTCTAAACCATCTCTGAAGGAAGACAATCTCTGATTCACAGAGACTATCCCCTCAAAAATAAATAGAGGCCTAGAATTCACTACCTTTACACAATGACAACATGATTACATAAAAAGTCTCTCAGAAGTACAAAGATGCATCATTGGTATTTCCAAGACCATTTTAATAAGTTTTACTGATGACAGTGAACTTCTGGAAGTAAGGAACTAGAAGACAAATATTAATTCCTCTGAGGAACTCTGTCACTCTGTCAAAATAACAGTTCTTTCAAACAGATTCTTGCTCTGCAAAACCATCTCCTAAGCTTTAAAGGAGCTGTTTGCTATCAGAGCCCTCCCAAGTCTTCACCGAAACCTTCAGACACAAAACTAGCAGCTCCGAGTGCAGAATTTTACTTTGGTTCTGTGACAGCACCCTGGAATTAAAACTGCCAGTTTATTATAGTGTCCAGTTATCATATATAAAGCCCTCAGGTCCAGAGTTATTCTCAGAAAGCATTTGGGAAAAGGTAATCCCAGTAGGGAGCTTAGCTTCATGCTGCTTCTGCAACAAATCTTACTTTCCAGCAGAACGCCTCAAGTGTTAGGCTTGGTCAAGCAAGTATACTTTTGCACTGATCCTAGCAATCAAATAGCCTGCAATCCTACAGACCCCATGTTGGTGACACATTTCAGAGCTTACCTGACTTTTGACAAACAGCATTTTCTTGCTCATCTGTACATAAACTCACAAATCTGTTGCTCATCAGGTTTCACACTGTAACAACTTCATAGAACATGGAGACAGATAAGTAGACCATTTTGACGCATTGTTTCTCTACAAGTCTCAAATACTTTTTTTTCCCCCAGCTAGCCTCAAATTACGTGCCTCATTTCTGAACTGGTCAAAAAGGTGTTTCA
The DNA here is from genome assembly GCF_009819885.2 of Catharus ustulatus. Classification (NCBI taxonomy): domain Eukaryota; kingdom Metazoa; phylum Chordata; class Aves; order Passeriformes; family Turdidae; genus Catharus; species Catharus ustulatus. Next base: position 45,409,780 of record NC_046225.1, read on the forward strand.
TCAACATCTGTGTAATCATCGCTATTAGTCCTGGAATCTAAAACCTCTTTTAAAATTTCCTGGCTCATAAATACAAGAAGACAGTAGTAGGACAAAACAACCAACTATCAAGATATGTATGGTAACTTTATAGACTTACATATTCTGTCACTACTGCCAAGCATCATTTCAACTCAGTGACAGAATCTGAAGAAAAGTAAGCTGTAGGGACACTAACTGGGACTAGCGCAACTCTCAAAATACTTTCACAGGCCATATGAACATCATCTGGAAGCAGGTGGCCTGCCAGAAAAGAAAGTTGCACTTTGAGAGCCAAAATGTAAACTAGGTTAACCCCTGTTTTTTATTGTTTGGGAATATCAAAAAACTATCCCGCTGTCCGCTGGAGCTGCCTGGATGAAACAAGAAGACCACTTCACTTATTACACTTTTACAAATATTGCTCTGAAGAAGCAAAAAAGACATATGGGAGTTCAATATCAGGTATTGTACTAATTTTGGCTGGGATAGTTAACTGCCTTTATAGCAGTCAGTATGGTGCTACATTCTGGATTTGTGACCAGAAGTTGCTAACACAGAGATGTTTCAGCTGTTGCTGAGCAGTGTTGACACAGTGCCATGGCTCATTCTGCTTCTCACATTGTCCCACCACCAAATTGTCTGGAGGTGCACAAGAAGCTGGGAGGGGACACAGCTGGGACAGCTGACCCCAACTTACCAAAGGGAGATTCCATACCATACAACAATTGTGCATGCTAGAAAAAGCTTTGGGGAAGACAGAGAAAATGGACACACACATTCAGTGCATTTGTCTTCCCAATTTGTCTTCTCCATTACATGTAATACAGCCGTGTTTTCCTGGAGATGGCTGAACACCTGCCCACAGAGAGCAGCGAATCAATTCTTTGTTTTGCTTTATTTGCATGACTTATTTTTCTTTGTTTGTGTGACCTTTACTCTGCTTGTTACACTGTTTCTATCTAAAGCCACAAGTTTTCTCACTTTTACACTTCCAAGTCTCTTTCCCATCCCACTGATCCCAAGATGAGGGAGTGGCTGTGTGGTACCATGGGGTGCCTGCTGGCCAAGGTTAACCACAATGCTAGAGGTGAGACAGCCATAACTACCCTGAATATCTGAATACTTTACACTGTGATACTGTTTTCAGTTATAAACTCACTATGTATTAACCTTTACAAATGAAATTATTCCTCATCAATAAATGTTTTGGAATAGATTTAAAAAAAAAAAAAAACACAAAATCAATGTGAGGAGATAGATTTTCCCACCAGAACATTTACAAAAATTTTATGACTCTGTCAAATCTATGTTTATACAAATCCATATGTTAGGGCTGTCTATATCTGAAAGGAAAGGATTTCAGGTTTTGCAAGGGCCAGTCCCTTTACTGTCAGTACTGGGGTCTTTTTTAGTGGTTATTCTGTCCCCCAGGGGTGATGCAACAAACATTCGTAATTGCTTCTACCAGCTGCTGTAGACTGACAGCAGAGACACCACTTCCTGCTTACAATGATCTAAGTAAATGGCATTTGGGAAAAGCATGGTAGAACGATTAAGGAAGAAAAATGCAAATGAAAATAGAAGGATGAAGTAGAAGAGTGTGGCTTGGATCGAGGGAGGAAAAAGAAAAGCCGTTGCATGATTTGTTTCAGTGGAATGAAAAGCAGCCTGAGATTGGAAATGAAATGGAGAATTAGGGAAATGGGAAGGTGGGGTAAGGATACACCTAGAAAACCCAGAACACAGTGCAAGACTTCAAGCATCAGGAATAAAGAAACAACCAAAAGCAGTTGGAGAGGATTCCAAGATACCTGAGCCTTCTCATTCTTTGTTGGTCAGTACCTGCTAAAACTGTAAAGATATCCTAGCAAAACATCCATCGCAGGTCCATCAAACTCATCTATACAGAAGCTGCAGGTTATCATTCTCCAGTGATTACTCTAAACACACTCTGCAGTAGATCCAAGAGTTCCAATCTTAATCCTAGTAAGACTGACACCTTTATGAATTTTTATGACACAATTTTCTACTTTCAGAGTTATCAGACTTTTTAAACTGTTACACACTATTAAAGTTGAAAGCTCAGCACTCAAAATCAGGAATTATAAAAGTTACTGCCACTCAGGCAGCACTAATTCAGCCTTCTAACAAAGGGTGTTACAATACAATACCATTGCCGAATATCATGAATACCATTCAACACGATTTGAACACAATATTTGCATCCTTTTCTTCCATCTCTGGAGACGTTTTAGAAATCTGTAGTGAAAGAGTTGCTGCTCATCAAGGGTCTAGAGGGCAATTATAGATGGATCAGAGATAGAGCTCATGGTCAAACTACTCATGGTAGTTCCCTGTCCAGATTTGCTTTCAGACTGTGGTGTTCCCCCACAAGCCACTCTGTAGAACAAGAGTCTATATAAAAAGCACAGGAACCTACTACCTCAAACCAAAATTTCCACAGCTATTTGATCCTCATTTTTAGGGGGTTTTAATGGAAACATACAACTGTAAATCAATTAGATCAATCATTCAAAAATAAAAAAACCTGCAACATAAAAGTATTATTCTCAGATGTCAGTCCAGATTTAGCTCACACAATATGAGTGGACATATTTCAAGATAATCTTTCAAATTTTCTGCTATGCAAACAGTAACCAAATTAATTAGTGCCCTTTTCCATACAGAAACAAAGCACTTCAAGACAGTGTTTGTCTTCAAAAAATAGGTATGCATAGGTATTACATTTTATAATTTTTTTCATTTTACATTAATTAAAATACAAACTTAGTTCTTCATTTTCATCCTCAATGTTATTATAGTGATGTGCATGAAAATTCATAATCATACATCCAAGTAAACTCATGGACTTTTCACAGGTACAGCAGCAATACTTCCCTTTAAAGAAAACTGACCATTAAGACTGGCTAACTAAAACAATATAAAGTTCAGTCAAATCAAAACACTATGAAAAACTGAAACAGTTTGCCTTCAGTCCTGTGTGCCACAGCAACACACTCCAGACACAAGACCATGAATAATCAAAAATACCAGATTAAACTTCCCTTCATAAAGGATGCGGCCAACAGAGTCTGCCTTTCAGCTAACGATGCAGGGCAAAAGGGCAAACAACATTCGTACTTAGGCCTCCACTGCAAAAATGTAGATCCTGTTCTCAAAGGCAGTATACACTAAACTTGGTATAGAGAAAGCAGGCCATTTGCACCACTGAGTTCCAGTCTTAGCAGATGCTACTCCGACAAACTGCCTAATCACAGTTCTTGACATATTTAAATGAAGAAAAAAAAAAAAAACCAACCCACAACCCTATGATTACCATACGCTACATAGGCTGTGGTGCAGGAGTTCATCCTTATCACAGGAATGTTCGTTTTCCAGGTTAACATCAACTGTTTGTCGTTACCTCTGGTTACTCAAGTGTTGTTTTCGCTAAATTAGTCCAACTGAACCTTTGTCACAATGCTGCCACTTCTTAGGAATTTCATTGTAACCCTTTCGCTCTACATGAAATTTCATATTGGAAAGGTAACTGTCCTAAGTACAAACCGAAACTCAGGGTTTGCCCTGCCAGGAGCTGTTCCATTTGCAAACCAGCGTTTCCCAATAAGGAAAGACTGGACCAGGCCAGCACCGGAGGCGAAACGCGGGGTTCACGCTGCGAAGCGCAGTCAAGACACGGCAGTGCCCGCGGCCGCGCGGCGGTGACAGCCCGTCCGTCCCGACTGTCACAGCTCCTGCTGGGGCCCTGCCTCGCCCCCCGGCGCGGGGCTGCCCCACGCAGGGTCACCTCTGCGCCACAGCCGGGGCAGCGCCCTCCCGGAGAGCCTCTCCCGGCAGAGCGGGCTCCCTGCGCGGGTCGCGCACACACCTACCGTCACCGTCTCCTTGGCAGCGGCCGCCACGGGGATGGGGAGCAGCGCCCGGGCCCCGCCAGGCTCGGCGGCTGCCGGCTCCCGGGAAGGCTCCCGCCGCCGCTCGGACAGCCGGTACCCCGCGAACCCAGCGAGAGCCGCCCCCGCCACCGCCCAGCCCAGCTCTCGCCGCCACCGCCGCGGCCCCGCCGGTGCGGCCCCGCCGCCGCCCCACAGCCGCCGGGGCGGCGGAGCGCCGGGCGCGGGCCCCAGGCGGCGGCGCCAGCGCAGCAGGGAGCGCAGGGCAGCCATAGCCCCGCTCCGCCCCAGCGCACGCCGCACCGAGCCCCCGGTGCCGGCAGAAGCCTCGCGAGAAGCGGGGAAGGGGGTGGGGAACCGAGCGGGCCCTGCAGTCCCCGCCCCGCGCCGCCGCCGGGCCGCCCGCGGGCGCTGCTCGCTGCGCCCGGCTGCCGGGACAGGCGGGGCAGGCGGGGCGGCAGGCTGGGCCGTGCCAGCAGCGGGGCGCGGCCAAGCTAGCGGAGATGCGAGGTGGCCGGACCGAGCACGAAGAACCGGAACGGACCTGGATCCGCGCAGTTTGAGCCCAAGCGCCCGGGCAGGGTGATGCTGGGAACTGCCGTGAGCGGGGCAGAGCGGTGCGGGCGCCTCGCTGCAGTTGTGCGCGCACAGTGGGTGCTGCTTTCATGTGCCCCAGAGCCTCACCGCGGTACTCCGGGGCCTTGCTCACGGGGTGTGCCGCACGATGCCGCGATGTGTCCTTGCCATGATAACAGCCTCTCCTCTGACATTCCTGGTGACAGGTAGCTTCCTTAGCATAACCAAGAATTAAAGACCCGTTGAGAAAGATGAGCATGGTCGTTTGTCTCTACTTGATGCTGATGGGCAATAAATCTTTGTCAGGCATTTCATGTTAGGGCATTCTTCCGTGGTACAACCTGCATCACCACCTGTATTATCTTGGAAGTTTATAAACTGCACACAAATATTTCAAAACACAGCACACCCTATGGCATTTTTTTGCAATTGTACAGTTTCAGTCTTTCTCTTCTTCATATATGTACATTTTCCCCAAGTTTCAGCCACTTACCCTTCCCCCCCCTCTAAATCTCTAATGACTTTTTATATTATGAGCAAGATTTCGGCAAATACACAAATGGTAACTTGATGCCTTTTAAGACTGTCTCATGCATTTTTAGTTACATTCAGTGGTGATATGTGTCAAGGAGTAAGTGTGGCCATGTTTGTCAACTGACAGTCTGTCAGATCACACAACTGCAAGCATGGCCAAGGTTGAGTTACCTCAGAGCTATGGCTGGAAGGGCAGGTATCTGGGCTGAATGATAGATTTACTGCATTTCTTTCAAAATTTAAGAATACTGTAAGCCAATTCATTCATCAAGTAATTCCCTTGACTTCATTGTTCCCAACTGTCAAAAACTATTTTTTAAAAAATAATTTACTGCTTTATTTTATAAACACTTTATATGTATGACTCCCAGGCAAAATCCTTGTCTGCAAGTCTGAGTTGCATCTCTACTAAACGACTAAAGGCCAATATGGAGACTAGCATTCAGGAGTTAAGGCAATAGTTTCTGATGCTTAGCATGACTGAAACATGAGTACTTTTCTTGCAAGTACATGACTAAGTATCCAGTCTGGAAAATTTTGTAGAATGTGTCTCTTGGATCTTATCTGTTCTAGCTACCTCATTAGGAGACATATTTCACCAATACAATTACCTTTTTCAAATAGTCTGCCTTTTTGGTTTGACTGGAAGAGAAACCACTTTTGGTCAGTGTGGTGTCCCAAATTAAACCTGTTAAGAGCTCATCAGTCACCTGAACTGATGAACCATGAGTTATCTCCCTCTACACACTGTTCCCTTGAAGTTAGTTAGCCACATTTTACTGACTTTTCAATAACACCTTTAGGCTAAAATTTCTTTCACTTCAAAAATCCAATTCACAAGTGCAACTACTTACACTCAGGTAATTCTAGGCAGAACTTCCATGGTGACGCATTTGCTTAGGAACAAGAGCAAAATTTATTTGTGCATCTAAAAACATAAGCTGAACATCTTGCATGCACAGATTCAGAAAGCATGTAATTTAAATAAATTAAGGTTGTTTTAATCCAATTATTCACTTACAGGACTAATAAAAAAGCTGTCAAATGAAGCATTTGAATGTTGATACATTGAAACAGTCTATTCTCACTGGATGTAGCCATGCAAATGTGTGCTCATTGCAATAGCTTCTCTGTTCCATTCTGCATATATAAGGGTTTATTCATGTGTGTCTACAAAAACAGTAGAACAGTAAAATCATGAATCTTAAAAAGCCCTATGAATTTTTGTCTTCAATTAAAGAAATAAAACAAAGCATGAAGGTGTAAGAAATGTAGAGCTTCCTTCCCATAGGAAAAAAAATCATCATTTATTTTACCTCATCTGAGTTTTCTTAAATAATTAAACATAAATATACATGCATACATACCTGCTACTGTATCTGTTCAGAAGAAAAAGCTTTCAGTGTTTTTAAAATCTGCATGTATTGCATTTTAAAGGCTTGACATCATTAGATTATGGCCTAATTCATACAGGGAGCCTTGGAAAGGTTCTTTTCTTCCTAGTGAATTCTGCACAAGGATACACCTTTTTGACTCAGACTTACAGTGCACTCATTCTAACTTGTGCATGTTCTGCTCACCTTCCTGAAAGCCAAGAACCATATTTTTGTGTCCAAATCTAGGAAGAATCTGAAACTGGCCATGATACATAGGTATCTCCACCTGGACATATCTCTTTGTGTGCTACTCCATGGGTTTTGTTCCACCAAATGTTTGCTTTCTCATATATTCATGAACCCTCCCTCTCCAGTATTGTATTATATCATTAAAAATTTAAGGGTGACACAGAACTGCTGTGAGGGAGTTCTAAAATTAACAAAGGTTCAATAAATTGTAGGACCTAAAGTTTCAAAGATAACAGAAGTTTTATAGATATGTAGATCGATCTGTCTCCATATATATATGCAGACTATCTATGAAAGATTTCAGTCCATTGCATTCTCCACTCCCTTGGGAGCCACTAGGTTTTGCTTATGACAACATGCTATTCTTAGGAAATATACAGTAATTGTATTGTCTATAGAAGTCCTAACTATGGAAATAAGTGCTTAGCCACATATATATTTGTTCAATGACACTGAAAGTGTCGTCTCTAGGAAGTATATGTAGAGTCGATTAGATTGTACTGTATACTTTAAGTTGAATTATGTACTCTTGTACAAAAACTCTTCAAAATTATTTAACTTCCCATGGTATAGTTTCAGAAGGTGCAAAAAAAAAAGTCTTTAGCGTTATCTTTTCCTGTCACGTGACTAGTGCAAACACACACGAAAAAAATCTTATCTTTTTGTACTTTATAAAACAGCATAACCGGTTTAGTTCCCAGACATTAAAGACTCCACTCAGCATAGATCGGTGTTATGTATTCCACTCTACTTTAAATGTTTCCATTATATAACAGGAAAAATTTACCCATAAGGGTCTTTCAATGTGTGGTGGCGGATGGCTTTTTTTTCTTCAAAATAACCCCGACCCTTCTCTACTGGAGACAGTGACTTTATCTGAACCATAGACCTCTCTACCATTTGTAGGACTCAAGGGTACTGTTTGGATCAGGAACAGTATCTGTATGGGAGCATCTTTAGGCTTAGAACAATATACCTCCTCCACTTAACTGTACCATTCTGGTGGATGTCCTGCAACCTAACAGCTGTGATGAACAGTTTGATCTTGACCTGCCAGTCATGTCAATAAAAATACTTGATGTTTGTTTCAAACGTTTTTGGTGTATTTGAGTAATCAGTGAACAGGCTATTTGAGAAATAGGTGCCATATAGATTATTCAACTTTGATCTATTTCTTTGATTTAGCACTACAATTAAGTAGATTTGCTTCAAAGAGAAAGCTCATTGGTTGATGTTTTACACTGATGTGATAATGTTTACACAGATGTGCTTTGAAATCTCGATTATGGTGGATTTTTGGGTCCCACCACATGACAGGCTCCTGTTATCTGAAAGGTAAAATAATATAACATCTATCTGTAACTGCCTTCAGAACAGGTCTGCCTGTGCTCTCCTCTGAGGTGATTTATCTGATCATTGTATTTAGCATTAATTTTTTTCAGTTTTAAATCCCTCCACAGTAAATCACTTGCTTTAAAGCAGCCTTTTTATAATTCAGGTGCACACAGGGGCAGTACTTAGGACTGCAGTGATGAAAAGGTGTCACATTACCTGCTTTAAAGCACCTGCCAATTAATTAGCCCTATACTCTCCATAGCAAATAAAGGTAAGCAGTCAAATCCATTTGATCTCTCAGATTTGGACTGTGACTGAAAAGACCATGAAGCAAGACGGGAGAACTAATCTCTCATGATTCTCTGCAACTTTTTTGTTTAAATGAAACCTTAAACCACCAAGTGATTCTCTTGAACTTTTGAAAGAATTAACTATGAAAGATCTTTACATTTTATACTCTAATACCATGTTTTAACATTGGCAAAGAACTGCATATCTTAGATGCTAAGACAGGTCATGTCATTTAAGCCTTAAAATTCATTAGACTTTACAGAAAGAGCAGGAAAGATGGCAAAAATCAACCTCTTAGATTTAATGTAGGCTTGTTTTACCATTGGTGAATATATTTTCCACCAAACTATATTTTCCTGTGTAACCTTTCTACTCTGGGGATGAAAAAAGTGCATACACTCATCTAGAATAGAACAACAAAGTCCCAAACTGATTCAAAACATTGTAGAACTACAATAGGGATTTTTCAGTAGATGATATTGCTAATTTATGATGCTCACAGACCTTGGCTAAGAGCCCAATGAAAAACCCCAAAGAAGATGGATTAGATGAGCCACCTCTCAGTCTTTCTTTCTTCTCTGCAAGTTTTGAAAATATTTATCCCAAACGATGGGGCTGCCCATTTATGCTTTTAAGACCTCCTGTCAATACCCAAATACTATAGATCAGTTTAGTGTCACATTAATGATAAATTAAATGCGAGGGAGAATTTGCAGAGGGGAAAGCACCTCCCTGACTATGCCAATTTCTTTAGAAATTCCCCTTCTTGTAGTTGAAGTGATAAAAGGGAAGCGTAATGCATGTACATTTTATTAGCGTTTTAGAAACAGAGAGTAAAACTGTCAGATCTTCGGGTTTTTTCTTTCATGTGTGTCTGGGCAGGTCTAACCCTCAGGTAACGCCCTTTCTCCTTCTTCCCTCCTGCCTCTCCTTGCACCTGTCCACGTAATGCTCCGGCAGCTCCCGCCCGTCCCCCGCTGCCCGCTGCGCTCTGCTCCGCGCAGGGGCCGCGCCCGCGCCCCCGCCCCCGCCCCCGCCGCGCGTGTGCGCGCCCGGCAGCGCGCGGGGGGCGCGCCCGGAGCCCCCTCCCCGCCGTCCGCGCAGATCAGAGGAAGGTGCGAGCAGAGGGGGAGCCGGTTTACAATTTCAAACGCGGCCTCCCCGCAGCGGCTTCATTAGCATATGTCAGGGGACCGCCGTACATATATATACACACGCGCGAATCTGATGAACAGCATCCCGCCGCCTGGCTCACACTGGCTCGGATCAGCACGGCTCGGCTCGGCTCGGCTCGGCTCGGCTCGGTTCCGCTCGGCCCTGCCGGCTCCCCATGCTTGGGGCTCCGCCGCGCACCCCCACATGCCCACCGGGAGAGGCCGGCAGCCGCTCTCCGCCGCCGCCGCGCCCTAGCCCGCTCGCCCCGCGCCCGCATGGCTCCGCTGGCCGAGGTGGGCGGCTTCCTGGGCGGCCTGGACGCCCTGGGGCAGCCGGTGGGTGCCCACTTCTTGCTGCCTCCCGCCGGGGAGCGGCCGGCGCTGCTCGGGGACCGGCGCGCCCCGGCGGAGCGGGGGGAGCGCTCGGCGGCGGCGGCGGCGGCAGCGGCGGACCTGGCGCACTTGCAGGGCATCCTGCGGCGGCGGCAGCTCTACTGCCGCACCGGCTTCCACCTGCAGATCCTGCCCGACGGCAGCGTGCGCGGGACCCGCCAGGACCACAGCCTCTTCGGTAGGCGGCTGAGCACGGCCCCGCGTGTGCGTGTGCGGTGTGGGGGTGTGTGCAAGCCTCTGTGTGTACCTGGGGAGCAGTCATGCTCTTGGGAGGGAGATGTGATGCCGGTGATGCTGGGGCAGGTGGATGAGTCCTTAGAACAGAAAGGTTTCACCCTCCGGCGTTTGACCACGGGGTCTTGGCCAGAGCAGGGTAAGCGAGGGAGAGCTGTGCATCCCAGGTGAGTCAGGAGATAAGCGTTGCTCAGCCTGTGCTGGGGGTCTGTAAGCACACTGCTCGACTTAGTGGGAATGGTCGAGAGTCAGACTGATCCTTTTTGTATTCACTATTGGTATCAGAGCTTCTTGGGTCACTGTGAAACTGTCTAGGTCACGGACTTGGGCATGCTGGTCCTTGGGCTGCATTAGTCTGCTTTGCTTCACAGGGAGTGAAGCTGAAGCAGAGGAGACTAAAATGCCTCTTTGATCAAGTGCTTTAAATGCTTCCTAGCCAGCTTTTCTGTCAATAAACCCAGAGGAGGTGAAGACAATCCCAAAACATAAACATTTCCTGTGATATGAGAGTAAATCCTAAATAGTAGTTGTAGAAGCTGGACATCCGAACAAACCTGCTGTTGTCAACCACATGTGAGTTTTGGTGTGTATTGATTCAGCAGTCATAAAAAGGTGATTACAGGGCTTCCTATCATCCTCCCCATAGTCAAAACAATCTGTTGGAATGGCTCTTAATTGCTTTTATAACACATGGATGTTTTAAGAAGTAGAAGAGCAGTAGTCAGACAGTTCTTCTCAGAAGGAAGATTTCCTACAGCATGTAAACATGAAATAAATCTTTGCTTTGAAAGGAAAATCAAGTTAGCTATAGATCTAACATTTACTGGACTTTTTAGAATTGTACTACCTTTATTCTACCACTGCTCTTGGCAGGTTTGTCTGATGTGGTTTCTTTGTGGGTTGTATCACCTGCTTATTATGCTTTCGGAAAAGAGTGGCTTTGAAAATGATATCAGAAAGACAAAATTACTCCAAATCTTTTATGGGACTCTGTGCTTTATGAACTGGAAAACTAGGGTGATTTATGTGTGATACAGTTTTTAATGCTTACTCTTTGTAAAAGATTTATTTTCTTTGCCGTTTGTTAACACAACTAAGTAACCTGCCAAAGCTCAATTAAAATTGAAAACATTTAAAATTATTGTATAGTCCAGATAGTCCATCAATGAGTGAAAATCGTCCTGCAATCATAAATAGTAAACAGACAAAAAATCATAATCAGCTGCTCTATTTAAAACTACTTACCTTGGGTTCAGTGTCTTTTTAAACATTTTGTGGTTTTGCTGCTGAATAGCAGTATCTTAGGTATGATTCTGGCACTGCTTTTTGAATCTTTGTTTACACTGTTAACAATTTCCAAAAAGCCAGTTCACACATTCCCTTTCTTTCATGTTTTGGATGTGCTGTAATCTCTGCATATCAATTGGTTAAGTATGTTGGCTTTGCCAAATTCAGGGTTCAAATAGTACCTCATGTCTCTAATACTTTATTAATATGTATTACATTTTTGGGCATATGTAATATAAATAATGTTATAATCCAAACAGTAGCAAAAAAAGCAGAATATTTTATGTACTTTAAAAACCAGCACTAAAGACAGCAAGTTGTGTCAAGAGGTGTGGACCCATATGCTAGATAAGATGTCTGGCAAATACTTTTCTTTTTCTGTGAGTAGATTCTGTTATATAAAATTCCCATCTGTACTTTGATTTCCATTCAAATGAACTAATAATGGATGTGTTTTTTTAAGATAACTATGTAGAAGTAGTAAAGTATATTTTCAGGTAATTCAAACTGATCTTTCAATATTTGAGTAGGAAGTTAGCAAATAGTGTACAATCATTAAAGACTTCAACAGCATGGTAATAATGACTTTAGTCCTGGTGCAGAATAAAATCCTTTCATATTCAATATTTTAAAAAAGTTTCTTAACTGGTGTAGGATTCATGTTCCTGGATGAGGTTTCTCAGACTGCTTTCCTGTGAGCATTGTGTATGTTTTCACATGGCTTTTGAGATTTCAGAGAAACTAGGCCACATTTACTATAATATGTGCATTTTCTACTTGTTTTCAACTGAGTTTTTGGCTGCTATGTGTTTTATGGTTACAAAATTAATTAAAGCAATTTCTTTCCAGGTATCCTTGAATTCATCAGTGTGGCGGTGGGACTGGTCAGCATTAGAGGTGTGGACAGTGGCCTTTACCTTGGAATGAATGAGAAGGGAGAACTCTATGGCTCTGTAAGTATCACTTTCATACCAGCTCATATCTTTAGGTTTTGGTTTGCTTCCTAACACAACGCAAACCCCTCAAAAAGTTCATCTCAGCTTTCAAAATGCTAGCATCTTTTCCTGTTGAAGTCTGTAATGTATTTTTGAAGTACACAATGTAACCTTACATACTTCAACAAAATAGAATTGCTTTTTACAAAACTTCTTTCAAGTTTTAAAACATCTTCAGATAAAATAATCTGTTTCTCCACTTCTTTTGTTGTAGTCAGTCCAGCTTAAAATGCGAGAAGTGATGCACACGACAAAGAAATATATAAATACCTCCTTTCTCTGTTACGTTGCATCTCTACCAAATCTCATTTCTAGAACAGTAGATACCCCAAGACAAAACTCTACATAATATAATTCCTGTAAGTCAGATGAGTTTAAAATAAATCATAAATAAGTTATGTTTACTTACAGTGAATGTTAAGTAATAATTTTTAAATCCAAAATTGTAGGTGTACAGGTCCAAGTTTCCAAACTCATTCTCAGATCTACATACTCTTCTTGGGTTTGGCTTGTTGACATTTAAATGAACTGTAAGGCTACACAAAGCCTAAAGCATTTTTTTTAAATTTTTTTTTTCATGTCTTTAAATGTCTAGTGACAACCTAACTTATTTTTCTTTTTTCTTTCTGTAGGAGAAACTAACTTCTGAATGCATCTTCAGGGAACAATTTGAGGAAAACTGGTACAACACTTACTCCTCCAATGTGTACAAACATGGGGATTCAGGGCGGAGGTACTTTGTAGCACTTAATAAAGACGGTACTCCCAGAGATGGGGCAAGGTCCAAAAGACACCAGAAATTCACACATTTCTTGCCCCGGCCTGTGGATCCTGAAAGAGTTCCAGAACTGTACAAAGATGTGTTAGGATACAGCTGAGGAAAGAGGCAGTTTTGGCAGAAAAGCCAACTGGAGCTGTTGCCCATGCTTTCATGGCAATGCCAGCATGAGGAACCTGCAGAGGTATAGGATGCTGGATGTGAAGAACCTACTTGGTGAAAGGCAAGCCTGTGTTTTCTAACCACTGGATTTAGGAGACAAAACCTTGAAGCAGAGCGTGGACCAGCCTCCTGAAGACTTGCTGCATGCTTTGGTAGCCACTCGCCACGGGGAGGTGGGACTTCTTAAAGCATAATGAACTCTTGGCAATTCTGTCTGGATTACTGTGGCCTGTAGATTAGCAAGAAACCATCTTCATCATATGGATGAGACAATGGCTGGGAGAAATGGAAATAAATGGACTGTAAAATAGTAATAAATCCTGAGAACTGTGTGCAAAGTTTTGCAGACTTCACTTTAGTGATGGATGTTAGATGTCAATACATAGTAGTCAAAACTGGAACATTTCTTCAGGATGGACCTATTTATACATCTCCAGATAGCATATATTTATTTTATATATTTATTTATTATAGAGTTTATTTTTTACTGGGATATGAAGAGAATACAAGCTCCTAACTCCAATGAGAAATCATTTACAGTGCCAATATTTACTCTGAGCAGTGTCATGATACAGAAATGACATAACCTAGCAATGCCACTGAATCCTGAACATTCATGTTTCATTGTTTATCAGTTACAGATAAGTTTATATTTTATGTGCATACCATTGCCTTGTAACTGTCCTCATTTGGAAAAGAATGTTTTGTTTTTGTTTTTTTTTTACTTATGAGAGTGCCTTACAGATTGTATTAAATTCAAATGCACATTGAAAAAAGGAATTAAAAGTTACTTTACTTTCTTTGGTGTACTGTTATTTTAAAACTGAGTGCCTCTTAACACACCATATGCAACATTTCAAACTTGCAACAATTGTGAAGAGTGTATTGCAATTATCTTGAAAGAAAAACTAATATTAGCTCTTGAAATCTTGATTCAAATCACAACATACTTGATGGTTTTTTGACCAAAGGATTTCTGCTATATTTACTAACATATAAGTAGTTATTCTCTGTAAAATTTTAATGTGGTATTGTCATGTTTTGATTATATTCCCTATCAATAGGGTTAAGGGCAATCCAGTTTGGAGTCAAAGTTTCAGATACTGCTGTATGAAAAGCTTCTGAGTGAGGGTTGTTTCTCCACTGAGTACAGAGAAACCTAAGAAGACAATTTCTTACCTTAATTCCTCATCTAGGAAATATTTTCAGCCTAGGATATTCTGTGTAAGCTGTCAGAACAGACAGAGCTGTGTCTCTATGCTAATACAGCTATAAAACAGGCATATCATACTAATTTAGTTCAGAACTGTCAGTTATGAAGCACAAACTCTTCTAAATATTAACTGACGGGGAAGTCTGCTCTGCAAGAATAAAAGGGGTTAATGACAGATTAATGATTTAGACCTGAACCCGCTGAAGCTTACTGTCACACAGTTGCCACCTGCATGGACCAGGCTGGCCTAGGAAAACTGCAGGGAAGGCAGTTCAGGAGAGGGCTTCTGAGGTGGTCTGTTGTTTCAGATGCCAATGCTCCCAGTGGGCTCCTACTCAAGACAACTCATTTGCATTCAGTTTTATGCAATCATATATGGTTCAAGTACTGCATGTGCAAAATTTATATGAAATCAAGGTATCAATGAAAATAATTTTCCAGTATATAGCACACTTGCTAGAATGTTGGCTGTGCCAAAACTTCTTCCAATCTATAGTGAGAAGTGGATGAGCATAGGTTACTGATGACACGTTGACAAAATCATTTTACTTTCTGCCAAATAGAAATGAAATGCAGATACACAAAAGCATGTTTCAGCACTTTGTGGCTAGCAATACATAACTTACTGAGATAAAAGGTTTCATGTAAATTTTCTGATAAAGGGGAAGTGGAAGATTTACAATGCACTGAAGACATCGGTAAAATTACATTGTAATTACCATAAACAATGATTTTGTGAGTGACATTGAGTCCCATTAGTAGTAAATCAATAGCTTAAGACAAAAGTATATGTTTTAAATAGAAAAATTCTTCCTCAGTGTCTTAAAAAGAAGTTAATTCTATGTAAATTGTGTAAAAAAGAAATAGCTGCTGCTTAGGAAATAATTCCCATGCATTTCTGGCAAACACACTCAGAGTTTAAACCATAGCAGGAATAATTCTCTGTCTTTGGATTACCAGTTTACTGTTCATCTTCAAAAATATATTGAAGATGTCAGGGGCTGTGATCAACCTTGTTATTATCATTGTGCATCTTTTTTTCACAGATATGACACAACCCATAACAGTAACTGAGGATATCTCTAAATGTTAAATATGATAATTTCATGATTACAAGCCGCACTGACTATAAACCGCATCTCCGGGTGCTGGCAAACATTTCGTTCTTTGTCCATAAATAAGCCGCACCCAACTATAAACCACTCTGTCCTTCGCAGGGAGGACCCGCGTGCAACAAAGTTGCCAAATAGTAACAGAATCGCGAGATGGCGGGGTTTACCGGCTCAGCTCGGGCTGTGAGGGCTCGGCCTGCTCAGGGCTGCCGATGGGGCCAGGTGGCCCAGGCCGGCGCTGCCGCTCAGTGGGGCCGCTGCTACCGCTGGGCTCACTTCCCCTGCTGTGCCGCGGCGGCAGGCAGGGACAGAGCCCACCGGCACCCGCGGCGGTGTCGACAGGCAGGGACAGAGCCCGCTGGCACCCGCGGCAGCGTCAGCAGGAGGGGAAGGAGCCCCCCAGCTCCTGCGGCAGTGGCAGGTGGGGACGGGAGCCCCCCGCCTCTCCCTGAGCCACGGGGATGGTAGCACGGAACCTCCTGCCTCCCCCTGGGCTGCGGGGATGGCAGCATGGAGCCCCCCGTCTCTCCCCGGGCTGGGCTGCCTGCAGGGAGCCAGCTCCACCCGCAGCACAACAGAGTAACCAATTCGTAACAATCGTGAAATGCCAGGTTTTACTGCCAGGTGCTTGACTCGGCACCTCGATTTTCACTTCCGGGGTTGAAAATGTCAGAAAATTATTCACATATTAGCCGCTCCTGAGTGTAAGCCGCATTTCCGGTGTGGGAGCAAAATTTTGGTCAAAACGGTGTGGCTTGTAATCGTGAAATTACTGTAATCATCTGAAACTCCTGGATCCAAACACATATCCAACATCCAAGTAAAGGAGAAGAAGAGGGATATATGCTTGCTCCATTTCCATTTTAGATATATGCAAATAAACCTTGAACAAAATATCATGGAGCAGGTACAGTAGTGATAGATGACTGTACAAAACCTCCAGAACACTGAAAAGCTTTCACAGCCTCCTTTTTAGTTCTGGTGTGTTGCCACTGAAGTAATATCTCGAGGTTCCTTATTTCATTTTTCTTGCAGCATTTATTTGCTCTCTGTTACATCCTGCCTATCATGATCTTCAGATGCAGTTAATGTTTTTCTAGTTTGAGAATGGTGGATACAAAATTAACACCTCAAAAGGGCAGTTTTTATATGTTATTAAACTAATATATAATTGTCAGAGGTTGTTTTTTCATTTGGTTTTTTTTTTTTTTTTTGTGTATGATATCTGCTCCCACTTCAAAAAGTGCAACAGCATAGAGGGAGGGGTTTTTTCTGTTCAACTAGTAGAATAAATGATCTAGTTTAAATCTCTATTTCAATAACTGTATAAATCTGAAAGATGTGGGTTACTCTAATGCAAAAGTGATCTGAAGGAGGTGACAATGTTCAAGGTTCAGAGGAAATATCTGGAAATAAATTCCTATATGATTGATTGCCCTATTTCTGCCTTTCCTCATTCATTTTTTTCCCAAGGAAGAAGAACCATTCAAGACAGTTAATTCTGTTTGCAGCAGATCCGCTTTCTGATTTCCATGGATTCTCCTACAAGCTGTAAAATGTGGCTCTTTGATCTCAGAGCTGGCTTAAAGTGGAGTGCTCTATGCCAGTTGTGTATTTCTTCATATATTTTGGTTTTTGCTGCTCTGTTTTCCAAGTTGTGTCAGAAATAGCATGTTGCCCCTACAAAAGATTTCCTGAAAGCCAGGAGAAACCTTGACTTCTGAGCATATTTGGAGTGAAATTGTTACTTTTATTAATTTTTGTGCACTTGATAAGAATGCAGAAAGTAGAATTCTTAACAGTCTTCTGTGGAAGTTTAGCAGCCCTAATAGCTACCAGATAAAGGAGAACTCAAATTCCTCTGGAAATGGGTATTTTTTAAATAGACAAGCTGATATAATCAGAAAAAACGGACAGCTAGTATATAAGGTAAACAATCCTTTCATTGGTCTAAGCCCTTTGTGTTTGCATGGAGCAGTTTGAGCCTGTCCATATCTTCAAGTTTTCTATCATAAGCATACTGATGTTATCTTTCATGCTTAGGTGTGACAGCCAACTTAACAGCTTCTGTCTGAAAACTGAAATGCCTGGTATGGCCATGCACTCTGGTAGCACTTCAGGGTTGGGCAGAATTTATTTTCTGCCATGTGAGAGTAATTTAATAAGTACACTTCCACTACAGCTTTCATTTCCAACTACCTTCATTTCATGATGTGCTTTGTTTATTCTTCTTTTCATAAGCATCTAATCTAACTTCAGTAACCTAGTGAAGTTTACCTAAACATAGGCCTTTACCAGCAGCTATAAGAGCAATGGGTGTAATTTAGTTATTTTCCACTGCTTTTGTAATCTTTTGTGCTGTGACTCTGGTTATATAACTTTGCGAATTAGGTTTACCATACTACTTTTTTTCATACAGCAAAGAGCTAAACAGAAGTAAGGCAATTGTATGCAACATAAATGCTTCTTTACTATTGGCTTGATGTACCGGACTAAACCTGGTGCTTAAGATACTGAGAACATGGTGGTAGGATGCTTAAGTTTTTCTGCTATTGCTCCATTCTGCATGGAGATGCTATTGGTAAGGAGACCTTTTGGTGATCTTTACTGCATTTTCTCCTTTCCCTTCTAATGTGAGATAAACCATTGACTTCACCACTGTTCCAATCTCTGCAATTACTTGGTAGTTTTTTTAATAGTAGGTCCTTTTGAAGACTCAAATGTTATATGAACATAACAACAGCTGCATGAGATGAGACACTACCACGTTGGGAGAGAGCACTTCACTGGAAAGAGGGTAAGACAGACATACATTCTAGGGATTCTCCTCTATCAGTTCTCCTCTGGGCTATTTCCTTTTATGAGGAAGAAAAAAGAAATAAACATTTCACAATGTTGAAAAATATGATGGTGGAATTCTTCACTTACTGGATGTCTACATAAAGGCACACTTTATCAGACATTTCTCTTAAAACAATTGCCTTTGCAGTAGTGTGTTCAGCAGCTGTGGCAATAAATATATTGTTAGAGAGGGAAATAGGATATTCTGAAGTTGATACATGCCATTAAGTAGTTATCTGGAAAGCTTGGTTTATGGCATTAGTTTTAACTCAGTTTTTGATACAAAGCTTTGCATACGTTTTCACAATCGTTTATGATTTCTTAACATTCAGAGATTCATAGGCAGAAAACCAGAAAGTTGTAAAAGCTTCTTAGGTGGGGCATACTTAATAATGACATCTTTATCAATAAATTGTGCACAAAAAGGATGAAAAAAATATCCAAATAGGGAAGAGGTCAAACAGTTACTTCTATTGACGGTTGGAGAGAGATTAAGTTTCAAACAGAAATTGGCTGGCAGTTTGCCAAAATAGCTGTTTAATCTGCAACATGATCAGTCACTAGAATCATGTTGGTAGTGCAGGAAAAAGAGAATATAGTGAATGAAACCATTGGTGACAGTAGTTCTCTGTATTTTGAACATGTCCAAAAATGCTGTTGTTCTCTTATTATAGTAAGTCTCTCATAAAGGCAGTTTATGGAGAAAGGAGTAAAAGCGTTAGAGAGGAAGTCTTTTGACAGTGAGTTTAGTAAAACTCTTCCTGTGGTAAGGTCCTGGTTTATATATTTTGTCTAATTACAGCAAAATTGAATCATGTATTATTTCACTTAAAATATCACAAGCCATGTATTATT
Organism: Catharus ustulatus; assembly: GCF_009819885.2. Lineage (NCBI taxonomy): Eukaryota > Metazoa > Chordata > Aves > Passeriformes > Turdidae > Catharus > Catharus ustulatus. The sequence continues at coordinate 45,429,097 of NC_046225.1, forward strand.
TTCATGGGTGTCTTCAAGTCAAGAATGGTACCTGATTTACAAATAGAACCCATTTAAATCACATTTGACTCCCAAATGTAAACTTTTACTCTATCTATCTATCTATCTATCTATCTATCTATCTATCTATCTATCTATCTATCTACCTACCTATATCATCTATATCTACTCTAGCATATATTTATTAATTATGCTTTTCAAATTAGTTTAAAGTATTTCTGTTGTTCCTGACAGTGACAGTCTCAGTGGCTGATGGAGTGGGGGACATGTTTTTTTCTTTATTACTCCTGTGAAATCATCCATCCACCTCTAATTCCAGTGACTATAAAATGCAATAGACATGAACATGGGTCTCAAGACAAGTAAGTTTGCCTTAGGGTGATTTCATCTGTAGGTGGCTGAGATATCAGAAGGCGGTGACTAGACTATGGCAACTAGACTTACACCAAAGAGTTTTTAGCAGTTGACACCTATTGTCCTGAAGCTTCTGGATAAAAACATGAAGTAGTATTAGCTGCAAGTCATCAATGTTCACCTAAGGCTGGTTTTATGTTTTCTAGTTTGCTGAAGCCAGAAAATATAATTTCCTTTTCTTGTGGAGATATGGATGGAAGCTTGGTATATATATGATGGAGGTGAAATGATAGAAGGAGAATATTCTCCATACTTTTTTGCAAACCCTGAGATGATCTTCACAATTAGTAATTCTTCCTTACAAGAGAACCTACTGATCAGGTGGGTTGTCAAGTTTTGAACTCCAGAAATACCCTGTTTATCTTTTCAGCTGGATAAAGTGTGTGTCTTCATCTCTTAGATTTAGCACTACTTTGGCCATCTACTCTTTCTGAAAACTAACATAATCTAATGACAGCATGAAAACTCTGCTCTTTGTTCTGCCTTTTCCTTTAGCTATTCAAACTTGGGCCTATTTAAGTCTTTATATTTTAATTTCACACCTATATGGTGACAAGATGTCTAATTGATCATTAAACTAAACAAATGAAGAAAAGTCTTATAAGACATGTAACTGTATAATTTGTCAAGAATTTCAACCTGTTCCAGAATGGGGCCTATTAAAATGGTCTATCCCTCTGGTAACTTTCAACACAAAGATGAGTGCATGATTGTAACCTACTGTATTCCAGCTTTTATTCAGAGCAGATTTTGATTTTTAAAATGTCAGATGGTAGCTTTTCCTGTTCAGGAAACTCCTTGTCAAGGTTGGACAAAGTTATGCTGTCTTTCTGGTCCTCTGGTTGAACTTTCACAACCATAGTTCTTACCCACTGTGGTTTAGTGTAGTGATCTGGGTATCTGGGTTTTTTCTTATTGATCTCTTTATGGTTAATCCAGAGGAATCTCTACTCTTGCTAGAATCTTATACATCATTGTACAAAAAACAGTAGATTTTTGCAGTGAGAAGTTTTCTTTGTCTAAACTTTGCTCAGTGATCTAGAATCCAGTACTTAACAGTCACCAAATGGTCAGCAAATGCTCTTAATTCTATGCTATTAATTTACATATAAAGTAGAAACTGCAAACACTGAATTCTGTGTGGCATAGTACCTAATCACTTGCAATTTTTCTTTCAGGTCGTGGTGCTATGGGTATCTTTACCAAAATTGTAAAGACTCCTTAGGTGAGTGTTGTGTTTGTGAATGCTGAACACTGTAAGGTGCAGTATGAAGTTGTCTCATATACTATAGAGTTCTCATTTGATAGACATTTCTCATGGCTGTATTCAAGTACCATTGGCAGCACTTCATTACATTTGATTTATTATGAGAAACTGTGCTCAAGACACCCGCATTTGCATAGTGGTTGTGGTTTTGTGGCTTAAAACCTCAGTTACCTTCTCAAGTTGACTGTAATGAGGAGGTAAATTCATTTATCTAGGAATGCGTCTACTAATTTTAACTATTAAAATGTTCTCCATTCTGTGATGATGCGGGGCAAACAGCTACAATAAGGAATATGTAGACATTAATGTAGGTTTTCTTCATGGCATATACACCTTGAAAAGCTCAAGTTATTTAATTCTAGGTAATTAGCAGTGTTTGCCTTAATCTGTTCTATTTTCTCTCACTTTCTTTAGGTGACTCTTTAGGATGCATTTCCTATTCCTGAGCATCTCTGAGAACAGATCTCTTGCAGCGCAGCAATGCTTTTTCTAAGACTGTGTCAAGTGAGCAAAAATAAAGTGCATCTCATATCCAGGTATTTTGTATGTATTTTTGATTTTTTTTTCTTGCTGCTTTGGGTTATTAGTGATTCAGGATCAAATCCCAGACCTTTATTGGCTGTGCAGTGTAGTAGCCCTTGCTACCTTTGTATATCTAGACAGCCCCTTGACAGTGTTTCAAATGAAAAGTTGACAGATGATGAATGACACACAACACTCTCATATGTTTTCATATTTAAAAAAAGGTACTATTGTTCCAAAATAGCAAAACGCTTTTATCTCATGAAGAAACTTCAATAGCTCTATGAAAGATTTGGTTCCTTAAAAAGTTGGTGAGTGTGCCCATATGTTTTTGTATGATTCTTTTATGAAGCTGGCCAGTGATGATGAAATTAGCATGTTTTGATCTATATACAAGTTGTTCATAAAGAACTTGAAAGGAGTAGCTTGGAAAATCCAAGTGCTGAAACATTTAAGATATACTTTCTGGTCTCACTTTTGTGTGATTGTCAGCCAGGGACTATCATGATTAAGGTAGCTTGCCAATTGCCTGCCACAGGTACAATATTTATTGCTGTAGTGGGGATTTCCTATCAGAGATCTGAAGACAGACTTTTATACATTGTTTCTCCTAGGTAACTTATTCAAATCAGCAGAAGAAATCTGATAGTAAGATAAAAATAACCAGAAGAAATGTATTTTTGGTCTCTGGGCTCATTTGAACTTCTTTTTTTTTTTTTTGTTCAAGTTTTCCTTCACATGGCTGGAAAAAAGTGAAGGAAATTGGCTGGTGTTCTGCTTTTCTATACAAAATTCACAACTGTTTAATGATGTTAAAATTAATGTATTTTGCTACTGACTTATGAGGTATAAGGTTTGTTTTTTCATGCTATTAGAAAGTAGATATATACAGTTTTGTAGGAAATTAACCTCTTTTAAGTCTGTTGGAAGTATATGGGAATACTTATCAAATCAAATCATAGTTGGCTAACATTTCTGCTTCTCTTTTCCTAAGACAGAACTGGACACTGTTTTAAAGCACTGAGAATGACAGGATGTGGTTAATATATTGAGTTATACCCAGTCCCATGTCCCTACAATTCACAGAAACTGTATTCTCCAAGCAGTTGAATCCCTCCAAAGGTTGATCGGTCAGTCACCAATTTTTATTTTGTATACGTAACCTCCTGTTTCCCTTCGTAGATACATTCACCTCCATGAGCAAATCAGGTCTTCCTAATTATGCGTTTTGACATTTTTCTAGAAACTATAGTCATAATTTCTTGTTCAACCAGCATCTCCTGCTTCATGGGAGAGACCTGGACTCTTCTGATGAAGGTTATGCTCATGTTGCTTGTGTTAGTATTTACTGTCAGAGGCAGCTCTGGATTTTGAACAGCTGCACCCTGCTTTGACACCTTCCTACTCCAAAGGAAAGCCCTGCCTTGCCTCCCAAGGCATGCCAAATCCCTCACCCAGTGTGGGCACCTTTGCCTGCAGCACTGATGCTGCTCCTGTGCGAGGAGGTGCAGCTGAGGCAGGTGAAGGAGCAAGGCTGGGACACGCAGAGTGCCGAGTACAAGCTGTGAGCTGAGGGTGAGGGCAGCAAAGCTGTGCATGCAGGGAGGGGAGCAAAGGCAGCCGGAGATAAAACTGCTTCCCAGTGTTTAGCCCTTGGTTATATAGCTGGGAAGCAGGATCAGAAACTGGCCAGACACTGATTTCATTGGCTGCCTATCCTTAAAAGGCAGATGAGTTTTTTGCTTTGAAGAGCCTTCAGTAGAATGTTCACTTTCCATATCCTCTGAGCTACAGCACCTGAGGCCTCTTTGTGGTGAAGGTTTTCATAACGCTATATTTTATTTGCCAGCTAAATAGTGAAAAAGGTCATTACTGGCAAACATAATGGTATTTTTCTCACACTCTACAAACTGTAGGGAGAACACAAGTTTACTTCATAAGGAATGCTGATCAAACTATAATTTTATAGTAATGTTTCCCTATAGTAATAGGGTTCCTGCTTTGTGTCTAGAAGTGTCAGACTCCACGCTCTGGAGTTACCTGTCAGTGGGTTTTAACTCTGAGCACTTAGTTCCTCAATCACAGTGACAGGTCTTATAAGCAGATGGTTTTGCTCTGCTGCCCTTTCAAAGGAGTAAGATCTTGTATTGTAGCTCCTTTAAGTACTGCAACCTAAGGGAACCCTTTTCCACATGCCCAGTGTTGTGCAGAATGTGATTTTTATGGGGAAAAGACACTGCAGCTGAAGTTGGCTGTTTTACAGCATCTAGAACAAGAATACACAAACCCCGATCATTTTGTCTCAATGTCTGTTTATACAAAAACCTAAAGACTTTGGACAAGATATTCACTTCTGCTCTGGCACATTCATTCATAGATAAAACAAACCATAAGAGTTATTAATCTCTATAGTTTTTCATGTCTACAGTTTACACTTAAAATTTCCTAAATCCCTTTGGTGGTTCTGTAGCACATTAAATTTTTTCTAATGTTAGAAAAAATAAAAGTTTCAAAGACTTATTATTTTATTTTGAAGCATGAATATATTAGTAAACACAAATATGAGAATATTGTGTTTCGAATCTGAGTTATTATCTGATTGTGTCCAATGAGAAGACAAACTTTGCCAGAAGGTATTACATGATCTGCAATGTATTTTTCCTTTAATCATCATCATCATCATCATCATTGCCATCATTGTCCTGGCTTTCATCTTTTTAAAGACCTCAGTTTAAAACTTGTATTTCTGCTAGCTAGATTAAAGATATCATGGAAGAAAAGGTAGCGTTCCTCACCAGGTAGATCAGAAATAACAGGAGAAGATTGGAAAAAATAATTTTTTCATATACTATAATTATAAGATAACTATTTTTTTCCTTTACCTGTGTACTTTCTTTCTATTTTTATTGCACTTACATCATCTCATCACATTATGTGTTATCTTACTGCTCCCGAAGGGCCAATAATAATGTTGATTTGCTGCTTTCTAATTTTCTGGAATTGAGTATCTTGCCAATAAAGTGAAGCAGAAAATTAAATTAAGAGAATCCTATATTTCTAATGAAGCTTGAAAAGAAAAGTGCTGGGTGAAAAATCACGCTATTTTAAATAGAGAAAAGACCAAGAGGACACAAAAAAATATTTGTCAGAGACACAAACACGTGGCCAAATCTGTGATATCCTTATACTGGTGCACAACACTAGTAATTAAAAAAAAAAAAAGGGAAAACATGCTAATTTCACACAGGTGGGAAAAACCAATCAGCTCAGATAGGGTGCAAAAATAACAAGTAGCCTGAGGTAGGGCTTTGTAGCACATCTGCTGTAATTCCGTACTGCTCAGAACTCCACCTTTCACAGAAATGCTTTCCCAGCCTTCAGGCTAAATGCCAGTAAAAGGACATGGCATTTTGATAACATGTCTTTCCAGAGGAATAGATGGAATTCTAAAGAACCAGAGATTCTTAAAATGCTTGTCTCATCAACCATTATCTGAAAAATAGAAATCCCTAAAGGAATATTGTGAGAAAAAAACAGTCCACTTTAGCCCACTGCCTGAGACTTGTATACATGAAGACAGTATAGCATTAAGGACGGTGCTGTCTCTTACCAGGCACCTGCAGTATTAGTCCTGTAACCTTGGCATCACGTATACTGCAAAGAGAGAAATAGAAATAAACCACATTTTTGAAATGGAATTTACTTTTCCCCAGTAAAAGTGCTGTTGCTACTCTTACTGATGATAAAGAAATGCTAAAGAAGTTTACCTCCAGCAAGACTGAAAGCCTATTGACAGAAAGTATAAAAGTATAGATCTCCATGGATGGAATGACTAAAATGCTGAACAGACTTTCTAGGTGGAAATTGAGTTTGTATGTTTTGGTGGTAGAATTTATTCCCAGAAAAAAACCCAACCAACCAACCAAACAAACAAACAAAAAGAAAAAGCAAAACCAAAACCCAAATCAACAACAAAAGAGGAGCGTCTGGAGCATTTGAGAACAAACTGTATGCTGAGAAGAAGCATACACAAAGCATGAATAATTTGTGTTAGTGGTTTTCCCTATGAACTACCAGGTTGACTGAGAGGGTCTGTCCACTAATCTCAATATCCTACACAATGTCCAATGCCAGATGTGAAGGACAGAAGATGTGAAGGACAGAAGATGTGAAGGATAGAAGATGTGAAGGACAGAAGATGTGACCAGGACATGCAGATAATGATATTTTCCAGTACAATTCTTTCATCCTCCCATTTCTTGCATTACTTCACTATCAGTCATACCAAATATTTTGTTGCTATCTAAATGTCCCTTAACACAGAAGTCCTTTCTTTATTTTTTTTTTCCTTTTTCTATTTTAATACTCCTTCTTCCTTGACAGATATATCAAGGGAAAGGAGTATAAAGAAATTAGGAAATAAAATCTCTGATATGCTTTCAGTTCTAGAAAAATAAGATTTTCTCAAAAGTGAGATAGGAAATCTTGACTTTATGGATTCCGATTTTAGTGTAGCAAAGGGGCAGCACAGATATCCATGATACAAGAGAAATAACTCATAATTCTTGACATCCTAAAAACTCTTTACAGAAACTAACTAAAAGAGTTTCAAACTTTTTTTTGGAGCTGACTTGATTCTTAGCTGTCTCAATGATCAAGAAAATACAAAGATTTTTTAAAATTATAATTCCTCTTATTACACTGATTTCTGGAATACAGATTTCTTGAATAGATCCCAGGAGTTAAAGATGATGGTAAAGAATATTTTATTTATTAAAGGTATAACTTTTTGGCAAGTAGAATTATAGTAAAATTATATCCTGATTCAGTTATCAACACTCAGCATTTAAGATCCACTTCCAGATGTAAGATTTGAACATTGCAATATGTATATGCGCATATACAGTTTATCATATAGTGTAAGATCAACTGCTTTTCTTGGTGAATATAAAAAACATGTATAAAAGAATAAAACACTTGTTTTTGAATGTAACACTGCCATCTAATGAAATAACTGTAAATTACATGAAAGCATTTCATGGTTTTGTCACCTGTTTTTGGTGATATAACACAGGATAAAACTTCATTATTACTAGCATTTTAATAATAAGAAAAAATTACCATTATTAATTAATTATCTATTAATATAACAAAATAAATATTTTAATTAATGTTAAACATTAACATTATTGTTAAGAATTGTATTTAAAAATTAGAATTAAATTATTATATGGCAAACAACTGGGAAAAACACTTGTCATACAGATGATATTTAAATAAAACTTTGAACTAAATAAATACAATTAATAAAGTTTTCTCTGAAGATCGGAATTAAAAGCCCCAAATTAAGTGAAACTTCATTTCATAATAGATTTGTTCTCTGGGTTATATATAATCCTAAACACAACATTTATAGTGCCAGAAGTTGTCTTTGCCAACTAGTTCACATAAGGTGGTAAATGAATTTTGGGGATAAGATACAGGGAGCAGAGTCACCTGGGCTCTGCAGATATGCAGTGTAGCCCTTGAATGAACTGGAGCAGTCACTAAGGGAAAATCTTGTCCCACATCTACCTGCATAAAATTACTCAAGCACAGCAGCACTGCTATGTGGATGCTGAAGCAGGATAAGGGGATCCTCTGAGGGTTCATAGTACTTCATTTTCTGGGACTCTTGGAGGCCAGCTGGGATTCAGCCCTGTTTGGATTTCCCCTGTAGTGGTGATTCTGGGGTCTTACAAAGCTTCTAAGCAGCTTGGTGGCAGCTCTGGGTGTGGGGCTGAGTGTCTCAGCATGGAAAGATTGATTGTGAGTCTGCTGTGCACTCTGCTGCAGTATAGTTTCTAATTGTGAACTCAGTTAAAAATAATTGCTTCACTTCCAACTATGGCAATGCTGACTGGAAGCAACCTTTTTAATTGTCATGTTTGTTTAACAAACCCCACTGAAGAACACCTTAAGATATCAAGACACTTCACTATAAACAACATTACTGATGTGTCTGTTAATTTACTACAGTGTTTTCCTGCAGAGTGCAACCATTAGCATTTATTTTACATTCTCAGTTGATATGCTAACGTGGCCAGGTCATAATATGGTCATATAGCATACTATTTTTGCTAACAGACTATGTCATAATAATAAAAACAGTTGATATTCCAACAGTGCTTGTGAGGTCATCCTGCAGCTGAAACTTGTCATTAAAAAAAGGGGGAAATGGCACACACACTAGCAAGTGACACATATACTAGTAAGTATTATAGTCTCACCAACCACCAAGTCTGAGATCTGGGTTTTCAGTGAATGAGAGCATCTTGTTGATTTTATGGAACATGAGGATCTTCACACAAGGAAGATCAAAGGGCTGCATTATTTTTCAATACATAAGTTTATGGGACAGATGGAATCCACTCAGAGAGACCCATGACACTCAGGGCCAGATTATCAAAAGTTTCAGACGCTAAAACCTATTAGTGTGTTCAAACCTTTATTCCAACACTGTCAGCACTTTTAAGCTCTATTTAAAGCATCAGTCTAAAATTTAACTACTGCCAAAGTTCAAATGGAGGTTAAAAGGATGGACTAAAGGAAGTGGCAAGTCAAAAGAAATTTTGGGTTGCCTTTTCTTTTTTCCACATATTGTCAAACATTTTGACACATATTGTCAAACATTTGGATATAATTTTGTTTAGCAAGGGAGAAATTAATATTCTTCTAAAAGGCTCAAAAATATCTTTGCTGAGGTAATGAATATTAAAATGTTGCATGTCCTACCTCAGTGATGTTGGAGCATGAAAAAGATTTTTTGATTTATCACTGTTGAGAACACTTCAGGAGTTTCTATCAAATAAATACCAAATACACTCAGGAAGAAAGGAGGGGTGAACTCTCCATCTTAATAGCAGTCTGTCAGGCTCCTTAAACTCCCTATTTGCCCATGCTTTGCATGATAATGGATTCTGGTACTCTGGTAAACTCATCTCTTTTGAGGGGGACTCTAGTTAGGATTCCTGCTTTGTGTCTAGAAGTGTCAGACTCCACACTCTGGAGTTACCTGTCAGTGGGTTTTAACTCTGAGCACTTAGTTCCTCAATCACAGTGACAGGTCTTATAAGCAGATGGTTTTGCTCTGCTGCCCTTTCAAAGGAGTAAGATCTTGTATTGTAGCTCCTTTAAGTACTGCAACCTAAGGGAACCCTTTTCCACATGCCCAGTATTGTGCAGAGTGTGATTTTTATGGGGAAAAGACACTGCAGCTGAAGTTGGCTGTTTTACAGCATCTAGCACAAGAATACACAAACCCATGCAATAACAACTCAGCCTCAGATTCCTCATCACTTTTGAACATTCCTAAAGTCCTATTTAAAGACTGTTATCCTTTGCTCTTCATTCAACTGGCTTCTTTTATGGAACAGTCAGCCTTTCTCAAATTTCTATTACGAAACCCTCTGTATTGAGGACTTTGTGAATTGCTTCCTGACCTATATGAAGTCATGAAAATTCGTCCTCAAGGTATTAATTTCTTAATGTATTTCCTTCTGGGGTTCGGACTTAAAAAATTATGTTACCTTAAACAATAGCCAGCCCTTCATCTAATTGAAGTGTCATTTGAATCAAGAAGAGCTGAAGACCTCTTGCTGAGTAGTTCTGTAGATGTTTGTTTTTTGGTTTTTTTTTTGTTACATGAAGGCAAGGTTAAAAAAATACAAATACACTTCACATTCAAACCCAGTAGAACTCCTGGTATTACATGGGATCACTTTTTTTAAAACATGAAGAAATTCTACTAATGCTTCCAAGAAAATCTCAGGTCCTGCTACTGCTGATGATTGGTGTGATCATTCTTTAGTATTATTTAGGTATGGGCAAAATGCATAGTTTGCACAGCTACAGTTGTGCTTAGTTGAGTCCACCCTTTCCACCTCAACCTTTTTACTGCTATAAGGAGTAGAACTATCTCCCATATGCAATATCCCATGTTATTCCAGTGTACAGTAATAGGTTTTAAATTAATTTGGAACTTTCCAAACAGTAATGGAAGACAATAGAAGATGTTTTTTACATGGAATAGTGAAGGAAGCAGAAAGTGACATCTACTTAAAATGACATATTATCTGCACTTGCTGCATAAGTTTTCAGTTAGGCAAACTGCTTTTATTGACAATGGCAGTCACCTTGTGTGGATTATCTTAAAGGTGACTGAAGACCTAAAATACGAGTCTCATTTTCAGTATTTGTTAGAACAGAAGAAAAAATGTCAAATATTCTTCTTTTTGAAGGACTGGGGAATACTGAGATGTAAGAACTTCCATAACATGGGCCCTTGTTCATTCATTTGGGACATTAAGCATCAGCCCTCTGCACATCAGCATGTACACTCAGTACTTATGGACTGCCAAAACAGACCCAGTAGATACCTGGGCTCAGCTTTGGCTGGATGGTCTTTAATTATTTAATTGCAGCCTCTGAAAAGCAGGGAGAAGGATTAGACCACTCAAGTTTTCTTGCAGCATATGCCTGGTCAGATATAACCGTGTGATAATACAAACATGTTAGACACAGACAACAGTTTCACACAGCCTTTATGATTTTTTTTCTCATAGGTTTGTAGCCATAAATAATCCTCTCCAGTATTATTAAAAAAACCTGTCAAGCTAGATCGCCCTTCAATAAAAATAAAATAGTATTTGATACATTTTAACAAGAAGATAGAATGTAGTTTCTGTTTTAAAACCGTGTTTTAAAATCTCTTTGGTTACATCATTCTATTACAATCCTCTCCTATTATAAGAAAGACATTTGAGAATGAAGATGAAAGGGTTAAAAACTATCAAGCAGGTGTGTTGGTTAGCAAAGGCTTTAGCTTACTTCTTGGCCCTCACACAGTGCAGGTGTTAAACATCAGCATTTTCAACCTGTTTGATATCTAGGCTTTTGTGTTTGTCATCTGGGGACTTTTACATTAAATCTGTAGGAAAACCCCCCATTGCTTTGTTGTTTTTGCTGAATAGGATAAAACAGAATTTATTTCTCACTGGTCTTAAGTTTAAAAAGACTAGCACAGCTATGTCTGTCAATCTAAGAAGTGGACGGGTTTTTTTAACTTGATAGTTTATGCTATTGTAGGTCATCCCCTATACAACAACAACCACTAAGAGGTAAAGAACAGCAAGCTGACAATTAATGAAATCTGCAGTTACTGATAAGTAAGCAGAAAAATGTGTCCAAAAATGCATTCATTTAATGCCTACTTTGTATATCTTAGCTTATAAATCTGATAGATGTGCTTGCAAAATGAAAAACTTTTTGGTATGATAAAAATTCACTTCTAATTGAAGTCCGTGTGCAGTGTTAAATAATAAATAATGAAAGATATGAAAAGCTCATGTAACTTGAAAATCTGTTACATATGCAAAAGACTTTTTATATGTCTTCATATGCAGATTTGTGCCTTCAATGTCAATAGAATCTGCACAGTAATTTCTTTTTCCCATTTAAGTAACTCTTAAGATATGTACCGTAATTTCATGATTATAAGCCGCACTGAGTATAAGCCGCACTTCCGGGTGTCAGCAACTTTTCATTCTTTGTCCATACATAAGCCGCACCTGATTATAAGCCGCAGGTAACAATACAGAGTGTGATAAAAGGTATCTATTCTATCGCCATCTGTTGAGGGTGTGGGCAGTGATCCTTATCTCAACGGGAGATATTCTGCTAATGGGCCATCCATTGAAACCAGGTGGGGCATTGTTCTTTATCTTTTCACAACCCATCCTTCCTCCAGCGAGTCTTTTTCTGCTAATGGCCCATTGAGTCCCACTGTGTGACTGATAAAATTACTTCATCCCATTGGAAGTTGCTCCAGCCAGGGGGAAGACCCCAACATTTCTTACCAAGATAAAAACAGAGGTTTTGGACACTAAGGTAGCCTCTTTCTCCACTGGACTCCAGAGAAAAAACAGATTTTTCCACATCACCACTGGACCTCAGGAGGGAAACTGCACCTTCTACAGGACCACTGCTTCAACTGAATCACATCTGTCACTGCAGGAGGATGCAGCCACCATTGAATGGGACTGCTACCAACACCCTGCCTGATGGGGTGTCAGGTTGTACTCTGACTTTGTCAGGTTTGGAGTTTGTTTCTTTGTAGTACTTTATTTCTATTTTAATTTCCCTAGTAAAGAACTGTTATTCCTAATTCCCATGTTTTTGCCTGAAAGTCCCTTGATTTAAAAATTATAATAATTTGGAGGGAGGGGGTTTACATTCTCCATTTCAAAGAGAAGTTCCTGCCTTTCTCAGCATGTCCTCCAAACTAAAACAGCAACTTTTTGTTCATTGTCCGTATATAAGCCGCACCTGATTATAAGCCGCACTTTAGGTTCGGACCAAAATTTTAGTCAAAATGGTGCAGCTTAGAATCGTGAAATTACAATACAAAATACAAAACCTACCACTGCTCTAACTTCTGATGAACAAAGTATAATAAGGCCTTCTGAATAACTATAAAACTTAATCAGCAACTGGTTTAGTCCCATCCTGTTAAGAGCGTGAAACTGATTTAGAACAGCTGATTTCTCATGCAGTTTTTGTTCATGACTGAATTTGTTTGGCCTGGAGACCATTCAGAATAGAAACTTGGAGTAAGTTTAAGACATGTTTGCATTTCCTTAGGGATTGCCCTGAAGTTGCTTGAACTAGTCTGATAATTAAAATCGTTAGAAAGTATGTACAACCCTTCCATTCTTATTCCTAAACTGAGTTCTACAAAAACTTTCCAATTTGTACTAGGGTTATTGACGTAGTGAGGAAATGGTTTTCAGGACAGCATCCTCATATTCCTGGATGATATTGCAGTATTAAAAGTGGGGAACTGGTTCACTTTTTCTCAGACACTAGGAGTAAAAATATAATTCTGCCTCTTTGAAAATTATGGAGTCCTCTTTTTTGGAGTAATTTCCAGATAGCTGATTAATTTTGACCTCAGACATCCATCAAAATCTTTCAAAATGTTAAGCGGTAATTGCACCTATCTATACATAATGTATATATGTATATATAAAAATTTTATTACATACACACATCTATATTTTAGCAGTGAGAAGCAAATCGAGATGCTTTGCTGTGATTTATTCTATTCGTTAACACTCAGATACATTCCCCTTCTTAAATCCCAAATAATGCTTGGAGTAAAACAGAACAAGGTTTTGAGAACTAGTTTACACAAATGGCTTTGCCTTTTTTTTCACTCATCAAATGCTGTTTCAAATGCATGCGAAGATAACGCACCAATGAATTTAACAATAATAAAAGAAATTCATGGTGTCAGTGTGTTTCTACGCTATTACTACAAAACACAGGAAAATATTCTTATGTGAGGTCACATTCTACAATTTCCTCTGTGTATCACTGCACCAAATTGAAAACTGTGTCATATATCTTACTGGAAATCTATAAAGCAATGCATTTGCTCCTTGAAAATCAATTATGTAGTCTTGACAAATCATCACACCAGAAGTTACTTTGTATGTGGAAGATTTTATCAGCTGTGTCATAAGCTCAAAGCACTTAGAGGGGTTAAACTTGACTTTCTGTCATTTTATTGGGATGTTTACTGCATTATCTCATCATGCCAATACTTGGCTTGGATATGGAGAAAGGAAATTTTATTTATGATTCAGTTCCCTTAAATGGTTTTTAGCAGTTACAGTAATTCTGTGTTTTCATAACACACTTCACAGCTTTAGTGAAGATGCATTTTATCATATCAGTGACACTGAAAGGATCAGTCTTTAAAGCAAAGAAATTATCTTGATACATCAGTGCCTGCCTAGAACCCATCCAGATGTCAGTGCTACTTCATTACTCATTTTGGTAATGATAACCAGCTGCAAGTTTAATGTCTGATATAGTAGTCCATTTGGGAATCATCCCCCTCCTCAGATAATCAGGCAAGTTGAACAATTGTTCTATATTAGCAAACTCGTTTATTGCCCTGTGAAACCTAAACTGAAAGTTGCAAATGTTGTGTTTTGAATCACTTTCATGTCTGAACATGACTGACACAGAATGACTTTATTAACTTTCAGTAGAATGCATTATAAAAAAGTTTAAGACTGAGTTCAGGTGCTGAAAGGGGTGTACTCTTTATTGTCAGAATAGTCTGGGTTTTTGTGTTGACATTCATAAATATTTCTATTTTATTAGACTTGTTATTTTGGTAAAAAATTCCTAAAAATATGTTTTTTTTGATCTTGAACATTTAGGAATACTTTTTGATTTGCTGAAGTTGAGAAACAGCTAAGAAGAAAGAGACAGTGGATTTAAAGAGTGGGGAAAACTCAATATTTGAAAATAATAGGAAATTCAGGATTGAAAAATAGAAGAAAGTAAAACTTGTGTAGTTTTAAAGTGATCTGAGGGTTACTTATTTAATCTTTGTTTATCTACATAGGAAGAAAAATATCAAGGTACAACAATTTTTTAAACCTTATTCCTTCAAAAAGCAAATATCAAGGAATGAGAAACGTTTCACTTAGGAAGGCTTTAAGAAATATTCAAATGTATGGTTAGCATACTGAATCCTCAGAATCTATTTTCTTCCTTCCTGCACAATCAGGTTTTGGTTAGGGAGGTGCTACAGGGGTGGCTTCTGTGAGGAGCTGGTGGCAGCTTCCTCCATGTCCAGCAGAGACAATCCCTGGGTGCTGCTCAAGGCTGGGCCGATTAGAAATGGTGGTAATGCCTTTGTGATAACATATTGAAGAAGAAGAAGAAGAAGAGAAGAAGAAGGAGAAGGAGAAGGAGAAGGAGAAGGAGAAGGAGAAGGAGAAGGAGAAGGAGAAGGAGAAGGAGAAGGAGAAGGAGAAGGAGAAGGAGAAGAAGAAGAAGAAGGAGAAGGAGAAGGAGAAGAAGAAGAAGAAGAAGAAGAAGAAGAAGAAGAAGAAGAAGAAGAAGAAGAAGAAGAAGAAGAAGAAAAATTACGTTTTTGCGTGGTTGTAACTGTGGCCAGAGAAGCATTGGGTGAGAATAAATGAGAAGAGCAGCTCTGCAGACACCAGGGTCAGTGCAGAAGGAGAGAGCAAGGTGCTCCTGGTGCCAGAGCAGAGATTCCCCTGCAGCCCCCAGTGCAGACCATGGTGGGACAGCTGCTCCCTGCAGCCCATGGACATCTGGGGGGATGCAGAGACCCCCACCAGAGGGGGTGAATGCCTGAGAGGAGGCTGTGACCCCATGGGAGACCTGTGGGGAGAGGGGACCCCACCCTGGATCAGCCTGTCCATGAAGGACTGCACTCCCGGGAAGAGTGACCCACACTGCAGCAGTTTTGGGAGGAATGTTGTACGTGGGATGGACCAATGTTCGAGAAGTTCATGGAGGGACCCCCATGCAGAGGAAGGACTCCTCTACCTTAGCAGTGGGAGAAACCATGTGTGACGAACTGACCATAACTCCCATTCCCTGTCTCCCTGCCCTTCCAGGGGAGGAGGTGGAGCTGAAAGCAGGAAGAGGTGGAGTAAGGTGTTTTGAAGGTTTTATTTTAATTCTCATTATCCGGCTCTGATTCTGTTGGTAAATTCAATTATATCTCTAATTTTAGCCCTTTTATCCCATGGTGGTATCTGGTGAGTGATTCTTCCTGTCCCTTATCTCAACTCATGAGACCTTCATTATGTTTTCTCTCCCCTGTCCAGCTGAGGAAGTGAGTGATTGGCTTTGATGGGTGCC
Source organism: Catharus ustulatus (assembly GCF_009819885.2). NCBI lineage: Eukaryota > Metazoa > Chordata > Aves > Passeriformes > Turdidae > Catharus > Catharus ustulatus. Next base: position 45,445,034 of record NC_046225.1, read on the forward strand.
TGGCATCCAGCCAGCATCAACCCACCACAAGTGAGATATTATTTACGGCTACCAATCATACAAGAGGAGTTCATTAATTAAAAGAAGGAAAGAAACTAAGAGGTAGAGGAAAATGACACAGTAAATAAGGGTTTAATGAAGAGAAAACAGCAAATAGGATTTGTTTTAAAATTCCCCCAAGCAAATTTTTTTGATTGAGCTTGCTAAAGAAGAATGTATGTGGTTTTCCCAAAGCCAAGGATCAGAATGAATTTTCTGCTTTCCTGAGAATGTACTGGTTTTGTGTTCATTGATATCAGATCTGTAACCTATTAGATCATCTATTAAAGCCAAGTTTTACTTGGTTCAGGTGTAGAAATATCATTGCATTTTGTCAAATTTGCCACAGCATAGGCTTTATGTATCTGACATTGCTGCGACATAACAAATATCTAACTTGATTTACAGTTAGAAGCACACAGGCACATGATCCCTGGTCTAGAATAACATCTCTTAGGAGAAATTCACACATTCTAAGGAATCAGTCTGAGAGAAGGAACTTCAATGCTTCAACCTTCTGTGTCACAGGGTAATAACATTTCTGATTCAGTTGATGGTATCCTAAAACCAGGCTCACATTTGCATTGCATGCTAACATTTAAACAGCTCTTAGGTTGTATGAATCAATAGATGCCTCAACAAAAGAGGAGGATAAATGGCTTAGGTAAAAGTTCTTCACTGTGAGGGTGGTGAGGCACTGGACAGATTGCTCGGAGGAGTTGTGAATGTCCCATCCCTGGAAGTGTTCAAGGCAAGGTTGAATGGAGCTCTGAACAACCTCATCCAGTGGAAAGTGTCCCTGCCCATGGCAGTGGGTTGGAAATAGATGATCTTCATGGTCCTTCCAACCCAGACCATTCTATAATTTGGTGATTTTTTGAGATGAAGAGTTCATAAATAGTAGTGCATCACTCATGTTATTGACACAAGAAAGCTAACTCTCATTAGAGAATAGATAATCTTTTTTTTTCTTGTTTTCAACATCAATGAAGCTTAACTTTATATTCAGAGGGAATCCAGTTTTGATTAATTTTGAAGTATGTAGTGAAATAATTAATTTTTGCAGAGCAAGGTGTCTTGACTTTATTCAAATAACTGTGCTTGGATTTTCAATATGTGGTTTATATGGTATTGGTCTTAGTCCAAGAGCTACTTCAATGCCAGTAATAAAAGGGTGCAGACGGACTGGAAAAGTCTTCTGCAGCTTTTCCTGTGTGTGTTCTGATATTCATTATAAAGATGATAGTGGCAAAGTATTTGAAAGCCAAGAAAATGCTCAGAAAGTTTATCTGGATTCTACTGGACTGGGATGATCAAAGAGCAAATGGTAAGAAAACATGGAGGTTAAAGAGGATTTGGTAGAATTTCAGCTATCTAAGAAGGCTGGTGAGCAGCAGGTTTCTCAGTGACTTATGGTTTGATGTGTTTTATCAATTCCTTCATCAAACATCATGGAGAAGAGAAACACATGCAACATGTAATTTCAATATGACATTGAAGCAGTAGCAAGCAACTTCAGCTATAAATGATTGTTCTGAACCAGTTTGTTTTTTGTGCAATGATATTTTTGTCTTTTTAAATGTATAACTAAACAGTTCTCGCTTACAATGCTAATATTAATTGCAATACAGTAATTTCACGACCACAAGGCGCACTGGACTATAAGGTGCACCCCCCGGGAGTTGGCAAATTTCGCAACTTTGTAGATCATATAAGGCGCACTGGACTATAAGGCGCACTTTTTTTTGCCGTGAAGATCTGTGCTGTGCGCAACAAAGTAACGAATTAGTAATGGAATCCCCTGATCGTGGAGTTTACTGGCATGTGCTCAAATTGGAAACATTTTAACAGATTGGTGTAGCCTTTAAACGCAGCCCCAAGCGCCCTCCCTGTGCGCGAGGCCCGGCACTCCCGCCCACTGCTGGCTGGCGAGGCGGGGCTCGTGGCTGCCGTGGTTCAGGGCGGCCATGGCTCACACCTCGGGGTTGCTGCGGTTCAGGGCGGCTTGGGACTGTCCATGGCTTGGGGTGGTGCAGAGCTGCCCGCCCCCTCTCTCCCTGTGCGGCTGCCGCTGGCCGGGGGCTGGGCGGTGCCTCTCAGCCCGTGCGGCCGCTGGGGGCTGGGAGCGGGGGTGGCTGGTGCTGCCCAGCCCGCGCAGCCGCCGCTGGCTGGGGGCTGGCCGCTCCTGCCCCCGCCTCTCGGCTGGGCTCACGGCTCGCCCTTTTTTTTTTGCCGTGAGGAGCTGATCCACGTGCAACAAAGGAACGAAGTACTGGCAGTTTGCAAACATTTTTCACAGACTGGCGTAGCCTTTAAATGCAGTCCCAGGTGCCCTCCCCGCACTGGTGCCGGGGCGGGGGGCAGCTCCCTCCCTCCCCACACAGCTCCTGTCAGCCATGGCCACCCGCTCCCGCCCCCTGTCATGACTCGGCGCTCCCGTGGCACCGCCCCCATTGTGGTTCACACTTCCGGGTTTGCGAATTTTGCAACTTTGTCCATCATATAAGGTGCACTGGACTATAAGGCGCACTTCTGGGTTGGGGGAAAAATTTTAGTCAAAAGGGTGCACCTTATAGTAATGAAATTACTGTACTGAAAAAAAAATTCCCTTCACCATCCTTATAAAAAATTCACAAACGCTTCTTTATCCTAACATGGCATTTGAAATAGTAGATCTAAAATTTTAAAAGTCAGGAAAGAAGGATAGACAGGAATGAACACTTCCCACTCAACCTTATTATTTAATCCCCTTGTGCATATGTGTTATGATATAATCTTTAATTACACAGTCACACACAGCTTTTCTCCCAGGAGACCTCTGGCTTATAGAGTGAGTAATAGTATCCAACATTTCTTTTAATCTTGTTCACTATGTGGTTTAGCCTCAGGCCTTATTTATGCTACATCATCCAAAATCTTGACTGACTACAGAATTATTAATTTCTTTTCCTGGGAATTTCTTTGGTCCTCTTATCACATCAACTAATTGCTTCGTGGCTGCTCCTAGACCTATCTTTATTTTCCCTTTGAAAATATATTATCAGTGTTCCCATTTTTGCAGCTATGGAACTGGAGCACAAAGAGATTAAAGCCAAATTTACTGTGTTCATTTTCATGTGCCAAAAATGAGACCTGAAGAATGATTCTTTTAAGAATATCTGAGTTTTTGAAAGCAATATGTGCATAATTGCAGTGCTCACCAACTATATTTGCAACCTATCACAAATACTAGATGTCTCATTGGGATTTTCATTGGGTGTCTAACTGCATCATGTGAAACCTGAGCGGATTCAACTTAGTGCTTTTCATTTTCTTGAAATCTCTTTTAATTCATACTTTCTAATGAAAGAAATTAGGTTTTCCTCATGTTCCTCCTCTGTATGTGTCATACCCAGCATCCTGGCTTTTTGACACCTTTCAGATATTTGTGTTTTCTGGAGCCTCTGCTGTGGCTCCCATTTCACTAACTCTGCAGCTCCTTCCTCACTTTTCTACTGCCTTACAAGCTGCATCTCCACACTTGCCACTCTTCTGCATTCAAGATAGGTGGTGTCCTCTTCTCTTGCATTTTGTGGGAGCCAGCTGAAGGGTACTTGAGGACAGGAGAAATGGACATTTTGCTTTCAGCTCCAGGGTTCTGTGTCACAGAATTTAGTTATTAGCTGGAACAATCATAAAGAAGTGCTATTACAGCTTGCATCTCTTGGCAACAGTGCTCAGGGCAGGAGGAATCACGGAAAGTTTGACTGACCAGGTAGCCTAGACAGCTTTTAGATTTCTACTCTTGATGATAAAAGCATGGAGATTTTCCGTGGAAGATTTTTTAAGAGCCAAAGTATCATTCTCAGAAGAGGCTGTGCTGTTGCAGATGGAAGCTTCCCCAAACAGTTCATCCTAAGAAAGACTAATGAAAGACTGACAAGAGATATAAAATAGCTTCGAATCCAAACCTAAGAGTGAAGAATGACAGTTTTAAGAGACTAGTAGACTATAAAAATATCTTTTTTCGCATTACATATGCTCAGTCTGTAACAGCCAGTACGTTTTAACGAGTTATGGAACGTCACAGTCGAAGAATTCAATAAAATTTTAGAATAAAGTAAAAAAATGTTTCTAGGGTTATATTTGACTAACATAATATCTTGGATCCACAATGCTGTTATGTCAAACAAACAGTAATTTATTATTATTATTATTACTACTACTACTACTACTACTACAATGAACTTTTTCATTCTCTTCCCATTGTTCCGATCATTATAAATTTTTACCTTCTGTCAGGCTTTCACATTCAAGATCCAATTTAGCATCAGAAAAGCATCTCCATCTCCTTGCTATTGCTTGTGACTCTGGTGTTCTTGTGTTTTTCTCTCCTTCACCTTCTGAGTCTTTCTGGAACCTGGAAAGATATTTAGGTTTTGGCCACTTTTGACTTCTCAATGTACAGTAGTGTCATAATATGCTTACCATGTGGTTATAAGAAATTGCTAAATAATTGTATGCAAGTGAGACTTTCTGTTAATGTATTTATTCCCATTGATTTACAGGTGCTAATGCATTGTATTTTGGAGTGATTGGTGCACATTTGCAAGGCATAAGTCTTCCTGGTTTAAATGTGCAGAAGGAGTTCACATTCAACATAAATTAAAAATAAAACGTTTGTTAAAAATGTTGAAACGTGAAAAATAAACTTCCATAAAGAAATAAACTATCTGAAAATGTAGCATAAATATAAATATTTAGAAAGACTTTGAGAAGAACATGATAACAAATCCATTGTTTTGAGACAGCTGATAAGCTTTTTTTTTTATTACAAGTTAATGATAAGACCAAATTGGCTGCAAAAGATAAACAATGCTCATTAGCAGGCATGGTTTAAACCATTTTGATGTCATCAGTTAACTTTCTATATAGGTAGGGAAGCATGCCAAGATGAGGGTGCAAATAACACTTCCAAACAAGTAGAGGCAGAAAGGAATTTGAGATGATATCCCTAATGAAACCCAGAGCTGCAGCTCTGTGAGAAAATTAAAGCTTGTGCCAAGAATCAAAGAGAAACTCAAAATGCTTCAGAAGGCTTTTTATAGTCTAGGATCAAGGAGGTTTCAGCTTTTACTGTGGAAAGGGCTAATAATGATCTGCTAATCTATGTGCAGCATTTATATTGTTTTCCTTGTAATTTCTAACAGTCTATCAAAGCCTCCAAGTAAGGGTTTGCATGTTGGGAATCAGATGTGGCTACAGGTCCCAGTGCATGTAACACCACATTGGCTTATGTGATGTTCAGGAGGATGTGGAATGCTTTTAGGACTGTCTAAAGGTTAAAGACTTCAAATGCTGCTACTCACTTCAGTCACATTCTAGGAACAGAGAGTAGACAGAGAACAGAACAGAAGCACCTGGAGTGTATTTGCCCTAAAATAAGACTCCAGCAAGCAGCTAAATAGACACCAGATCTATAGAATTTGTATTTCACTTTGTCCTAAACTTTTAAATAAACTTCTGAAATGACAGAATTCAGAGAACTTTGAATTTTATTTATTTATTTGATTTTTTTGGGTGCTTATTGGAATAAGAAAAGTTTGTGGTTCTTACTCCTTTAAAACTTTTTGATGTATTTCAGTCCAATAGACTCTCTTTATGTCCTAAAATATGCATATTCCTCTAAAGTATGCAAAGTTTTGACCCAAATGAAAATTATGTTTTTCTGTTTATTCCTGTGTTATAGGTATCTGCCTCCAGCTCTTAGCAGTAACCCTCAAAGCTTTTAATTTTCTGAGGAATCTCTGCTGATAGATTATAAGCATTCAAACATGTGAAGGAAAATATAGAGGAAAAATCTACGAGAAGTGGGAAACAGTTACTTGGATATCTCATGAATCAGTGAGATACACAGGACCCAATGCAGTATGTTTTCATTTTTAGTTTTTCAGCCCACACAAAGCAAGAATCCATATTTTTATAATGTAAATTCTGAAAGTAGAGGTCTTATGTATTTAACTTTATGTTGTTTCTAACTAGTATGTTTTTGTGGTTGATCACTTCAAATTATTCTTTGCAGTCATTTTGTAATACATGCTGGAAATCCTTGCTGCTTCTTTGTGGCACTTCAATGATATTTACATATCCACAGAAAGTGATAACATTAAAAAAAATCCTCCAAAATGTTTGATAGCCTTCATTGCTACATAAATGATTGCAAACTTAATAAAGGTATGCATTTGTGGGTAAATACCATTGTGGGTAAGTACCATTGGGTTAGAGGTGTAAAAGATCTATGAATTTTCATGAAAGCAGGTTTCCAGGTAGAAGATGGAGGGGCAAATAATTAATCTCCTACAGAAAAAGAAAATGTAATTAATAATACTCCTGGTCATTAAAAAAGTCACATTGGAAGGGGAAATGAGGGACAGAGTTGAGCAGGGAGGGAGAAGATTAGGAAGAGAATGAAAAATAGGAGAGGCTCTGAACATCTTTTCTTGAGAATTAACTTACTAGACAACAAAAAGTCCAATAATTTTGACTGAGGACTGGATTCTCTACTATTTAAAAAGGCATGAATATCCTTTTTTTAGACCATGAATTAGGATATGCTCTCTCCCCGTGGCTTGTCTGCTTTCTCATAACTGTTGAGCTCACATTCATTTTAATTCATTTTAAATGTCTATCAATCATGGAACACAAATTCACTGGAAACGTTGAGACAGCTATACGAATTTCTAATGCTTTTAACACTTGTCAAGTCATTCCATCTTAACCTGGCTTGTCAATTATTTACTTTCAGATTTTACAGCCATATTTAGAGACAGGTTGTAGAACTCATCAAGTGAAATGTGGCCTGCTTAGGTCTATTGGAGATTACTGCTGACTTCAAAGCAGGAATTTGCCCATATTGTTCCCATTCACATTCTGGAATGTCATGTTTACTGGATGAAATACCATGTGTACTGGCTTTGATTTTCTATTAAAATCATAAATAGTAGGACATGTTCTGTTAGAAAAAGAATTGTTATCCGAGTAAAGCCAATTAATCTGCTATGGCTGTTGAATTAGAAGAGAGATTAAGCACAAACCTTTTATATTAGGAAAAATAAGCCACATAAACGATGGTATTTTTTAAATCAAAACAATAATTTGTTTTACTAGTCAAGCTACTTTTTTTTCTGTAGACTGTATAGGTAAGAAGACACCAGAATAATTTCATGTTTTATGATATATCAGGTTGGCATGGTGAAAGTCCTCTTCTTTAATTAAATAATTAAATGCTACCTATGAATTTTATGAATATTGATGTGATTTGCAGTGGAATACAGGGATTCTCTAGTGCCTTAATAACTTGGGACCAATTCCTTGTTGGCTTGATAGAGCAATTTTTCAGTGGTAGACAGCAACCTCCTACAAAACAGAGCCTAAGCTTGGGTCTACACTCATGTCCCATCTGAAAACAAGACCAGAAGCACAGATACCAAAGGAATAAAATTTCCAGGAAAACTCCCTGGAGACAGAAGAATCCATGCTGTCATTGCTGAATGGAGAACAAATGAACATAAAATGATACTCACTAAAGACTATTTGAAATTTCCTGTGGTCTCCCATGTCCTAGTTTCTGTGGAAATTTGAAAAATAAAAGGTAGGTTTAAAAGATTTCATTGTCCTAAAATGTGTTTTCTACTAAATGCTTTCCAAAATGGTTTATTACACATATTGTTTGGGTCATTAAAAAAAAATTGATGCCACATAGTGGGAAATATGAGGAATTTCATCACATAAATAATGAGTCAAGGTAAGGGCAAGAAAGACATGAGTCACAGTCACTTTAGTGATGGTCTAATCCATTTGAAGCAATAAAAAAAGCACCCTAAATACCTTTGATACTAGAAAAGGAGAAAAAGTGAACCTCAGACTTAATTTATAACTAGAAGTTATACCTGTTGTATCCATGTATAAAACACCTTTTGTATTAGGATAATTAATTATCATGGAGAAATCAAGAGGAAAAAAGTGTTACCATGTCAGGTTCTATTAAGAAAAGCAAGAATATGTGCTCACCTTGCTACAGAAAAAATAAGCCATTCATCTGGCATTGTACTAGCTCTTTATTTATGTGGTAAGGAAGAGGGCAATCAATTGTCCTTTTTGTCACATCACGTTTTTGGTGTGGAAGACATATCTTAAAAATAAAGGAAGTATCATCAAAAGTACATGTTAGATAAGAGTCTAGTTAGATAGTCTAGTTGGATAGTCTAGTTAGATAACAGGAATCCTCAGAAGAAGCAGGAATTTAGTGGAGTGAGCAGTCTTTGTCAGATTTCAAAAGTGTTTGCTACACGAATAGGAAATGCCACTGTGTTTAAGAGTAAATGAATTATTATTTCGAAAGGTGAGTCTGCAGGACCTTGAAGCAAAGAAGCATAAGCAACTTGAGCTTGGTACAGAAACTCATCAGGGTCCAAGGGTACTCTAAAATGCAGCTGTTGTGACACAGACACAGAACTGGTGCAAGAAACTGGCAGATTGAGAGCCCCTGCCTCACCTTCCCTCCTGTTTCTGCCTTACCCTTATTTCTGCCTCCTGCCACCTTCTCTATGTGTACTAAAGACAGCAGACAACAAGTAGCACACACAGCCAAGTGCCTGAGGTTTTGGTTTTATCAGTTACAATATCAGAATAATTCCATGGAGATTAAAGATAATCTCTGGTATTACTCTCACTGTGAGTAGGTAGACACTCAGAGTTGTTAAATAATAGCGTGTATAAGCATTAATATACTGATGATTAAATGTAAAAATGCCTTAACCTTGATATACAGGATATGCCACACAGAATAAAAGAAATTTCATGAGACTATAAAACACAGTATTGCATGTAGTTATTTAATGTTTAGGAGAAAAAAGGAAACAATAGGAAAATTGCACTCTGAGCTGGATAAGCACTAATAGTTTTCTCAATGTTTTTTCCTATAGCTGTGTAATATATTCCAATTTGTATTTGGCATATTCCTCCCATGCCTTCACACAGCAACCTTATTGGCTGAGTTCGTCCAGAAGAAATAAATTGTAATCTAAAATCAATAATTTTTGCTTGATTCTCTATATACTCTGTTTGATGTCTCATTCTAAACACATTCAAGGGTGAAGAAATTTAAATTGTATATAAACTCCCTCTATAGTGGCAGGCTTAATTTAGAGCTGCTAATAGGACTAGATTCTGATGGTATTATTCAGTAAAAATGAAATAAATTTCAAGTGAAGCTGTGGCTTAAATAACTGGGAAGTAGAAACTACCAGTTAAACACAAGGCTTTTGAACTGAGTGCTGGCATACCTCAGGTTTGACTGCTTCTTCTTTCCTGTTGCACAAAGTATAATGCCATGAGAGAAAAATCAAAGAGGAATAATATTTTGCCAAGATAAAATTATAACACTTATAACTACAGATGAGCTTTAATTTATTTCTTAAAAATGTATCTTTTTAAAGGCCCCTTACTTCTTGTTTAATAATTCTAAGAGCAGGCTTATATAATACCTCCAGAATAGGGATTTGTGTACTATGTGTATGTGAATATGATTTCTTCCTTGTTAAACACATTTTCCATAAAAGATTTTATTGTAAGATGTTCTAATGTATGTTCTGGAAAAGTACAACTCTCTATTAAGCTACATGTTTAATAAATATATTGTCCCTTTGAGCCACACAAGTTAAATTCTTAGGAGTCAGATGCACTGTGCTCCAAATTTGTCTTTGAAAAAACTTCGCTCTTCAACAAAGATCTATTGAGTAATAATCAGGAATTGTGCAAATGTATCAGTTTTAGGGCAAACTCTGTCATCATTCTGAAAAAGGAATTGTGTCAGATACATGAATGTTAGGAATATAACTGCCTTTGAAAACAGTAGGGGTAAATGATGTAACAACTTTTAGGTACCTTTACCTGTTAAGGTATATCTCTGCATTAGATTTACCTTAATAACATTGTTGATCTTGTTTGACTGTCAATTTGTTTTGATTAAAAATACGCTGCAGTAAATGGGAATGTTCTTGACACAGTAAGGAATCTTCTGCATTTTGTAAGAAGACATTTACATGGTCTTTGATATATAGTGATAATCAATACTGCAAACAGCAGGATACAGGATTTCCTGAGCTGGTCAGCTAGTAGGGCGCTGTGGGCAAGTATGGCAAACATTGCAGTTGTTTTCCCTTCTACTTCCAAAAATTGAAAAAATCAATTTTCAAGTTTGAGGTCTTGAATAGTTACATTATTTTTGCAGTTTTTTTTCTGAGGGAAGGAAAGTCAACCTTGTCTGTAGCATCATAATGAAAACTTGAGAGAAAATAAGCATGCAAAAAAGCCAGGAAAGCCTCAGAAATGTTTCTTACCTAAAACTTCTCCACTGAAACAGAAGGATCAGTAAGCCCCGTAATTGAAATAACTTCTTGCCCTCTAGAGAGAGGGTGATTTCTACAGGTCAAAACAGGGGTTACTGGTAGGTCAGCTGAGATGGTCATTACTGCAGCTATCTGCACACTGTCTAGGCTTTAAGTAAACCAGAGATGTTATAATGTGGAACTGCTGGTTCTTGGTTGGTTTTTCTAAGGTTGTTAAGAAAAAGGCAGCTTATTAAGCCAGAAACCATTAAGGAAAAAATTAAACCCTGTCTCTAAACAAAAGTTATGTAAAACTGATTTTAGTATTCTAGTAAGAGTGTGACAAATCTTTTCAGAGCCATCACTACCGTTCAGAGCCTTCATTTAACTACTTTCTTGACCCAGTTGCTGTTATTATTTATTTCTATCCTATTTCACTTGATATTTTCATTATCATAGTATATTCAAGCCAGTGCTGCTCTTCAGGTATGAAATTAATTCATTGAAAGCACAAATATTTGTGTTATGAAAATAAATGGCCACTAAAATCAAAGTAAGACTGGTTGACTAGAACTTATATATATATATGTTGTACAGTCTAGTGTGAATGCCGCTAAAGTAACATAACACTTCACTTTTTATGTATAGAAAAATGAAAAGATATTAATTCAATTAATATTTTTGACACACCCTCCTTCAGTAAAATGATTAGCATATTGTGCTATAGAGGGACTTGAAAATTGGAGAAAATAGTGGGGTTTCTTGGTTTTGTTTTCAGGTTCAATTCCAAGAAACAGGCAATGAAAGGATTTGTTATATGTGGCTGCTACAATTGTGAAGTGCCTTCTAGAAAAAGTCTGTTACAAATTTTGAGAGCTCGGTGCACTATTTTTTGTGTGAAAGGTATTCACACCTTAAATTCAGATGAGATATACCACACTACCTTCTGAGTTTCATTAATGACACCACAATTATGCTCCTAAACAGGAGCTGCAGAGTACTCTAAACTGTGCCTGACCCAGACATCTGGAGAAACACAGCTCCAGGATAAATGAAGGCATGCCCCAGCATGCAAGTGATATTCAGCCTGGAAGAAGAATGTGGATCTGTGCGCTTGTTATGAAGTTTAGCTTACCCCAATGCTCAATACATTCCCAAGCCAGACAGGTCTATGCTCCAGTTATGATGTGTTTTGGCTTTTCTATTTTGATGAGTTATCAGAACTCTATTTTATATAGCAACTCTCAGCTTTGGTTCTCTTCAGCTAATTGATTGTTTATTGCATATCACAGAAAGTGCTACCAAGAAAATACAAAATAACAACCACCACATATCAATAATACTATCAGGACCCTGGAAACACCCCTTTGGTTCCCTGCTATTTTATGGCTAAGCTGCAGAACTGCCTGTATCTTGTTAGGGAACTTGCTGTTCTTTGATGGGGAATGTCTTTCTAACTCTTAACTTGCCCTCTCTTTTCTTAACCAGATAAACTAATCTAAACCTAGCCCTTTTGCACAAATGTCTCTACTTTCTACTCTCAAGAGTTCTGAAGAGCTCAGGGTCATTTTTCAAGTTTAAAGAATAGAAACTTTTGCTGACTTGTTTTCTTTGTCAACCATTTACAGAACAGACCCAAAGGGAAAGGAGGTAAAATAGCTACAAAGTTAATGTAAAAATAACAGCACCCTTAACTCGAGACTGTGTGAATAAAAAGATGAAAGGTCTCGTAGTTAATTTTCCCCTTTATCTCAAAAGTCACAGAAAATTATTCAGGGAAGACACAGTTTTATGTTTAGGGAAAGCTAATTAAATTAAGCTAATTAATTGTTCATTAAAGTTATGTCTCTCTCTTTCCTCTTCTCTTCCATTCTTGTCAATTGCATCCTTGATATTGAAGAAAACTTTCCTCACTCAGAAGAACTGAAGTTACATGAAAACAAATCTCTTAATCACAAATTTGATAAAAAAGTGAATTCTTAGGAAACTACTGGGATGATCTTTTGAGTTTTGACATTACTCTCAGTAACGCAACTGTCACAAATCAGAATATGATGTAAATTCTATTCTAGGGAAATACCTAACTTCTGGTTGTGTGAGTTGAATAATAATAGTATTACAGTTTGAAATTGTGTTTACAATTCTCCCTCATTAATACCATTATGACTTCACCGATACACACATAACATTTCATTTCTATTTTGTGAGGTAATTTTTCCAGATACTGCCTCTTGTACTCAAATCAGTATTTTCTGTACATAGAAGATAGTAAGACTGCAAATGAGACATAATGAGGAGTTATGTACTAGGTAGTACAAATTCAGAACTCAGTTTTTAAAGGATGTCTCAAAAGCTTTAATAATGCCTCTGACAAAGCAACTTTGTCAAGCGTCTTCGACTTCACTCCAATTAAAAAAAGAAAAAAAAGAAAAAAAAAGAAAAAAAAAAGAAAAAAAAAGAAAAGAACCAAACCAGACGTCCAGAGCATGAAACATTCTGTACATTTTGTGTATCCAAAATAATTCACAAGTTCTAACTGGACTCATCCAGAACAGTGTCAGGGTTTGTGCTACACTATTACAGCTGTTACACAATTACAATATTAAAGTGGAAAAATCATAAAGTTGCTAATTATAATTTTCAAGCCTATATATCTTTCTTGTGGTTTAGATTATGATTTTCTTTGGTGTGATCTGTCAAAGATGTGTAGAAGTTGTAATGCTATGCCCGCACATCACTCTCTAGAACCACAGGGAAATCCATAGGCAAGCTCTTGTTATGTGTATCTGAACGTCATTTAAAAAGAACTTCACCAAGGATATTTCATCTGTTCAGCTATGATCCAGCTTTTTTCCATCTCTATTGTGATCATATTTGGATTAGAAATACCTTGTTATATTAACAAACAAATAGAAAATTAGACATGAATTTTCATGGGATTAAAGACTCATTTTACTCTACAAACAATGAATATTGATTTATTGTTTTATTTGATGAACAGGGAGGCTGAGAATTCTGAATGCTAGTATATGGGCAAGAAGTCATCTCACCTGTGAAATTATATTTTAGCATAAACCATTACAGAAGTATTCTCTCTCTTGAGATACAGTTCATTGTATGCATGGGTTAAGATGAATGTGTTCCTAAGTATTTTTCAAAGAACATCCAGCATATTAGGGAATTTAAAAATATCTTATAAACGTCACTGATCAAAAATTACACAAACTAAATAATAACCCCCTTGTTCTTAATGTTGCCATCACTATTAACTGAAAAAAACCCTTAAAGCTGTCATTAGTCATCAGAAAGGTACACATACTGCTCAAATTTTTGTTACTGTACAGTTTTTAAACTGTTGTATCTGCACCATGAGTATTCATGAAGTTAATTAGGAAAAATAAGTTTATATCTGCCATTCCTCAGACTCACAAGATATTGTATGATGAAAACTGGAAACATCAGGAAAAATTTTGAGGGTCTCAGATAAACTACAGTACGTATTTGCAAACTGGTATTAAATAAATTATTAGTAAAGGCACTGTAGTATTACTTTCAAAAATTAAGAACCAGTAATATATTCACAAGACAAGTATAAATTCCATGAATGTACTTTGATGGTGTTTCTTTGATAGATCATTTTATGAAGTTATAAAAAGACCCTGGACAGGATTTAAACTCATCTCTAGTAAAATGCCCTGAAATTAGTCCTTTTTTTACAGCTATAAAGCCAGATTCCATCTTGATGCAAACCCTATGCAAACATTTTGAAGTCATTGAGACTGTTTGGATGCAAGTGAAAGCTATAAGTTGTTTTTTGCATAGAGTTATCAGTGGTAAGAGCTTGATACTGCTCATGCTGTGGAAATGTGGAGGACATAGAGAAAATGGCAATACTTTTTAAAGAAGCAACAGACACCTTGTGGAAAATATCTCAGTAAATTCTCTAGAATTTCTCTTAGTATCTTTCTATTGATTAAATTCTTTATTTGTCTAAATATTTTTTTTTGCCTATTTATTTAATAAAAAAATTAACTGCAGCCACAAAACATTTCTCCACAAGAAAAAGAACTTTTGAGGATTCTGCTCAGCCTCTGGTTAAAGGAAACTGGGTGAAACTTATATTATGAGATAGACACAGAACAAATGATGCTTGATTGAAGAGAAAAATGTGTAGGTCTATTTTATTGTTCCATTAAACACAGTTTTTACTAAGTTTAAACATTTTCCATTTGTATAACTGAGCGGTATGTCCCTAGTTTAATGCTTCTTGCTGACCTCTAACAGCTATCAAAGTAAACAATATATCTAACATCTCTTCAATGTAAGTATTCCCAAACTAAGTAACAGGCACGGAAAAATTTGATAAGATTGTATCACAGTCCAGAATTAGAAAAAAAATAGTTATGATTAACACAGTAATAAATCCATGTTAAATGAAAAGCTCTGTTACACTGTAAAAATTGCCTTCACTAGGCAGCTGAATGACACACAGGTGCCATGCTGACTCCTCCATGGTTTGGCTGTGGAGGCAATCCCCACACTGAGGACCTAGAAGCAATGTGTGTGTATCCATGGCCTGAGCTATCCTGCTTCACTTCTGGGGATTCCATCCTGTGATTTGCAGAAAACTTCCTCTGGCACTTAGATTCTGTGAAGAAACACATCAACTTCTTCACTTTGCCAGCGCCCTGTCTCCAGCACCCCACAGCCCTGCCCAGCCATGGGTCCTGATGGGTGGTCCCACCTGTGGACCAACATCCCAGCCTGGCCTGGCTGGGCACCTGAGGTGATATGTGAATACCTATAGAATAATAGAGTAGCATGAATCATTTTACTAACAAAGAAAATGAATGCAAACCTTTTGACTTGGTTCATGGTGCACAAATGACATTCCTTCTGAAACGGAACAACACTTCTTACTTGGCTTTTGTTGTATAAGCCCTAGTCATTTCCTGGTGAAATGGAAGAGCTGCCCAGGAAATGGAATAATATCAATTAACCTTTACTTTCTTTTTCTGCCAAAGAGCCCATGGATTTTAGTAAGAGAAATAGACAGGCAGGGTTTGAAAAAATTATATGTACAAATTAGCAAGACAAAGGAAATTAAAGGGAAGTTAAATAGTACACATAAAAATCAGTGTTTGGAACAGAACCAGGTAGAGAACATTAGTAAAAATGATCATAACATTTAGAAACAGGGAAAATACAGAAAAAGTTCTTTGAAAGAGATTTAGATTTTGTCTATGATTGTAAACAATTAACTTTGGATCTTCTGGTGTGTTTATGTCCACGAATGTTTCTCTGGGATAGGAAAGCAAAGCAAAATCCATAGAAATATAATTAGCTGCTAAAAGAAAAGGCAGTTTTTCTTTTTACATCAGCATAAATGTTGCAATTTTTAGTACTTTCGTCCATAGGCCAATATTTTTGCCATGGTCAGCAGCATTACTTTTTTATGCATCATGTATATCAGAAGGTCAGAATAAGTTATTTGGACTATGCTCAGCGATGAACACTGTTTGAGTAGAAGTATATTTGTAACTGCTCCCATGATGATGTCTTCATTGTAAATTCTGTTTTATAAAACTCAGCCTGCAAACTATAACTGATAAAGATCAGAATGTTTAGGGCATATTCTAAACAGTTTGCAGTTATCCTATTGCAGCAGGCAATAACCAATACAAACACAGCACCACATGGATTGCTATGAAGAAAATTAACTTCATCCTAGCCAGAACCAGTACACTCCTCAGCCAGGTCTCATGGAAAAATTCAACCATTGAACAGCGCAATTTTCTACATAAATATTATCTTGCATAATTAAAGAGCACTAAAGAACCACTAAATACTTCTCATAGGCATTTTCTTCTGAAGGAGAGAAAAAATACTTGGATTGCTCATTTATCTCTGGAGAATTATTTCAAATGCATGGCTGCTTTTATATTTGTGGAGTGGAAATTGAGAATGAAAGGTAGAATTTGAATTATCAGGTGATTTTGTTTTAATTAGATACTCTTGTGTCTTGCAGATGACAAATTATGTGTCAGATAGTAATTTTATTTTATATTTGAATTTAGCAACAGGACTGCTGTTTTGAATGAAGACGAATCTCTGAAGTGCTGGAAAAAGGTTTATCTGTTACTGTAAATCTGAAGTACAGTAATTTCACGACTATAAGGCGCAACCTTTTGACTAAAATTTTCCCCGGAACCCGGAAGTGCGCCTTATAGTCCAGTGCGCCTTATCTGATGGACAAAGTTCAGAAATTTGCCTACCCGGAAGTGAGAGCTGCAAGCCACGGGGGGAGCCGGCAGGGCAATGGCTGCCAGGTGGAGGCGGGGCGGAGTGGTGGCAGGCACGCCCCAGCCCCGTGGAGGCGGAGCCACCCCTCCAGAGGCACGCCCCGGCCCCATGGAAGCGGGACAGCCCCTACACAGGCACGCCACGGCAACGTGGAGGCAGCACGGAGGGGCGGCAGCCACAGCCCGGCCCCGGAGAGATGGCACGGAGCAGCGGCGGGCATGCCCCAGCCCCGCCGGATACAGGCGGGCCTGGGGGCCCACGGCACCACCCCTGCTGGGTACAGGCGGGCCCAGGGGCCAATGGCTGCTGGGTTGAGGCGAGGCCTTGTCCAACAACCGCGTGGGGGGAGCTGGGGGCGGAGCCTCGCTGCAAAAAAAAGTGCGCCTTATAGTCCGGTGCGCCTCATCTAATCTACAAAGTTGCAAATTTTGCCGACTCCCGGGGGGTGTGCCGTATAGTCCGGTGCGCCTTATGGTCGTGAAATTACTGTATTCTATAATTTGTTATCCAGAAACTTCTCCAGGGGGATTTTAGTATATATTTATGAACACGGTGTGGACATTTTCTCTGCACAAGTTTTTCTATAAGTATCCACACCTTTATGTTCTTGTTAAGCAGTTGTTAGTGGTCAGCCTTAAAGAGGAAAGCAGACTAGATAGTTCCTCTGGTTTGGTTACTGTGGCCATATCTTCTAAAGGCAGAAATGTGGAAAAGCATCATCACATGAATTTGAGATTACACTGCTATCTCTTTTCTGTCCTGTATGAATCTGGTACTCTTTATTGTTGTTCAATGAATTGTGAAAACTTGGAGAAGGACAATAGAAAAGTGAGAACACATAAGAACACATTGACACAACAAAATGAAAACCAATCATCAAGAATATACTGCTGAAACCTGGCTAAAAGTATTTATCCATGCATGTAGTAGTAGTGTATGTAAAAATTATCTCCAGAAATCAGAGAGAATAAGAAACCTCCTACAACTTGAGGGAAAAAAGTTTCCAATGGCAATAATACAGTAGAAATACAGTAGATTGTAAACTGTAATCCTAGAATTAATACATAAAATTAATGCTGCCTTGCATTTCCAATTTATCGCACAAAAAAGAGTAAGAGCTCCTAACCTAAAAGTCTCCAAATCAGCATAGGTGCTTTCTCTGGTAGACTTTCTGGAGCTTAGAAAAATAAATAAAGCTAGACTACTTTCTTTGTGCTATTACGACAATAATAAAAATTGATGTTATTTTCTTGAGTGTTTCTGAGTGAAGGCAATTTTTATATTGTTTGCAAGAAGAATTAGCATTTTTTTTATAGCAAGTGTTACATTACATAGGAGAGGTAAGCTACATGTTTTTCTACTTTTACCTTTAACTCTGCAAGTATTCCTGTGACAAAAGCGGGGATGCATGTGTACACTTACTGGTGAAGTTGCTGTGAAGACAAACAGAGCCCAAATATGCTCAAGGATTTAAGAGAACTTCCACCTGACAGGGCCTCACAGAGATCAAAGAAGGATGGTTAGCCACTTAGAAAGTACAGGAGCTTAAGCTAAAGCCCTGGCAGTGCAAAACTGTTGAGATGCACAAAATTTACCTGCCAACATTTGAAATGGAGGCGAATTGCACATTGATAGGGTTACAAAAAACTTATTAACCTCAAAACTCTTTCACTGACAACTATAAGTCTTCAGTAGATTTACATGTATTTCTCTTCAAAGGAAGGGGGTGTAAAACATTAGAGCTTAGCCAGATGATTAGCATTTCAGTAGTATTTCCTTTCCTTTAAGCCACTTCTCATAGAAAAGTGATTGGTCATGAAAGCTGAAGAAGTAAATAAGGTGAATATTTAGTCCAGAAGATTGCATGGGAATTAAAAGCCCGGTTTGACAGTAAAATGAATGAAAGAAATAAAGTGGTCAGTATATTCTTCTCTGTATTGGGCACATGAATGTAGTTTTTCTTACAAAGACTTTCTCTTACTGATCAAGGTACAGAGATTGATGCACACACTTATGTGTATTTTTGAGCCTTTTAGCCTGGAAGAGAAAATTGTGTCACCTGAAGGTTTCAAAATGCAGAATGACCTTCATGTGACTGTGCAAGAGGTGAAAGAAGTATGCTTTTGCCCATGGGTCTAATCAGAAATATTTTCAAATTACATATTTAGAGATAAACCTAGAAAATGTGGCCAGGATACAATTACCCAGAAACCAAACTTTCTCTCCTTTTTACTTCTTTCTTGGGCTGAAATGTGACATTTTTTTCTGTAAAATGAAGTAGCACTATTTCCTTATTTTATTATAACTGAAAGCTTCTCAGGATGTAAGAACAATCTAATTGAAGTGGCATTTCTGCCTTCCCATATCCCTGTTTTCCCTGGTTTTAATTAGTAGACAAAATTACAAATATTGTGGGCTAAAATTGTTATGGTTTTTCCATAGGAGTTATTAATAGGATTATATACCTATGAGGCAGATGTTCTAGAAATTAAGATTTATGGTTTTTAATAAATAAAAATAAATATTTATAAAAATATCTTTTTCTCAGTAGAAAGAAACAATAGCTGAAAAAAGATATACTTTGATTTAAAAAATAGGCTTGCCTTCTAGTGGAAATTAATATTCTGAAGGACATAGTTTTGACCTTTACATATTTGATTGCCATCTTGTCAAATGTTGTTCAATGCCATGTTAGGGTATAAGGATGAATCATGCCAGACTGTTACTAGGAGATGTACTCGTAAAGCACAGAAATTGTGAGTTAAAATTATGGGGAATAGAGGTAACAGTAATGCTATTAAAATTTTGTCTGTCTAAATCCGTGATGAAATGGCTGATAATATAAACACACTTTCAGTGTACTTAAAATCTTCATCACATCAAATTGAGTTTCAGTGTGAAGGGTGAAAAAATAATCACAGGCCATAATGGAAATATGTTTAGGTAGTATGTGTAATGGAGCAAATTTTATGGCTGACTTGCTTCCTGATTCACAGCACATTGTAAAGCGAATCTATTTAATCTGTTTGCATTTCTTACCACCTATTTGCATTTTAAAAGAAATATGAACCTGTGTCATGCAGATGCATAGATTATCACAGACATAACTTTTTCAATGTGTTTGACTAGTGCAGAGAAAAAACTGAATGTTTGCAGAGACATCACTGTCCTTAAATTGCTCATAAATGCCAAAATTGGGATGACTTGCAGCAGCAAGTGGAAAAAAATAAATTTATGTGGGAAATCAGTAAGTTTAAAAAATATGTTGTTGAAATAAGAAAATTAGTGTAGTACATAACCGAGTTCTGCCCTTTTGCCAAAAAACGCTCTTGAAGAGTACTAATTGTTCTTGGAAGACTATGTTTCATCAACATTTTGGTGGCAAATATGAGCAGATGCTTGCAGCTAAAGATTTGCTCTAAGTTATGTATTTCTCATCTCATTCATGTTGTATTGATTTTATATTGAAAGCTGGTATTTGTGTCTATTTGGACACAGTCACTTCTTGATAATTCAAGCCCTTGCAGAACAAGTGCCAAACTTCTTTGCTGATTCATGCAAATAGTATTTTCTCTGATCACAAACCAAATTTACAGCAATGTCCCAATCCTCTCTCCAAAATATTAAAGAAAGAACTAATAAGTAATGCACAGTGCAGAAAAACAACTTCAACACATCAAGAGATAAAAAGTAAGCTGACAATTTGCTTGGAAATGTGTTTTACAAGCGCAAGGTGTATCTCTTACGGAAAATTCAAATGTTGAAGGATGAGACGCAAAATATTAATGAAAAATAAAGAGATACCCATTGTCAGTCTCTGTAATGATAAACTGTGGTGATTTCCTGAGCTTTATAGAAGCTACTTTTCTGTGTATATTTAGCACTTACTAAATTTCTTGGAATAATTAATGGTTAGATGAAGAGAACTTCCTTTCAGTTATCAACAGTGCCATACTTATTCAAAGGTGCTACGAGCATCCTAGGAAATTACAAGAGTAACACTTGTAGCCATCACCAGTTTAAGTACAAACAATTAAAAAAAATTTTTTTCATGTTACCTTGCAATTTTTTACTGAAATTTGTTATCAAAGCACAAATAGAAAGATTATAAATATTTTGTTTGCATTTCCTTGCAAACTGAGAATGTAAGTTCGTTGTACTGGTAACTAAAGTCACCCTGAAGTGTCTTCAAATTTCAATTAATTATCTGCTATTCTTCCAAATATGTGTCTTTTTCTTATTGCTAGCTGCATGCTCACACCTCACTCTCTACCGCATTTTCTAAAGAGCACATCATTGATGTTTGCTTTCTCTATCAATATGAATCAATTTATTGGAGCAATCTTCAAATGATGAATTAGTTAACTTGCTGACAGAAAGCAAATATTTCCAGTTGTTTGTTCCAGTTGTTAATTTATCCGTTTATGAAATTAATGAGTTGGTTTCCACCAAATCAGTCAGTTGAGCTGACACATCCTGAAGCCACACAGTCGCTAATGAAAGGAATGGACTGGAGCACTCAAGTGGAGAGAGAAGGGAGGAGGAGCAACGCCCCTTCTGGTCGCCATGAGATTGGATTTCACTGAGTCTGAATGTGCCCTCTCCGACAGCCAAAACTGCAAGTAGAGAGATTGCTTCTCTTATACCTCACACCACAGACTTGCTGCTCCTAATCAGCAGGAGACAAATTCATTTCTCTACATTTTGTTCACTAGATCTGGAGTGAAAATAGTGTGTGACAGAGGTAACAGTCTAACTAGTCTGCTTTTTGCCCTGTAGATTTGTAACAGTCAGATGCCAAGAGGAAAGGCTCCATTAGGAGCTGTTTCATCCATTCAGATTGCAAAAGGGACACTATCATGCAGGATTACTAAAAGCCTGTGTTTACCGGAAGTTTTCTCCTAAATTCTTTTAGCAGATCTTTTTGTACAGCTGAAGGAGACCTTTTCTTCCATATACTATTCCCATGTATGGCTGTGACTGATCTTGCTAGCTTTGTGTTTCCAGTACTTTATTGAACTTAACAAAATTCATGATCTGAAATATGTAATGTGGCAATTAATAAGAAGGGTTAGTCAGTGTTAGCATTAAACGAGTTAAAAGATAAATCCACTAATTGTTATAGAAAACCTTCTGAGCACCTGTAGGCCAGAACTCAAAAGTAAGCAAATCCAGCAATAGGCAGTTTGCAAACTGGGGAAAAACAGCAGCATCCAAGGAGGAAAAATAAGTTGCAGTTTGCATAGATAATTGGTTTTTTGGAAAACAACAGGAAGAGGATGGGAAATAAATACCCTGCAAGAAAAACCATTATACTCTAACTACATGATCACTGTAGGTTAACACAGGAAGGTTCTTCACTGAGACTGTTTGTTATTGAAATGTACCACAGGGGACTCCATAGCAGTTTGAGTAACTACTGCTATCTAAGGACTTTAATTAATCTAACAGATGCAGAAGCCATTTATCGCTTCACAGAACTGTGAAAGTTTTGTAAATTATATCTATATTTGCTGGTAAATAAAGATAATTATAATAAATTCAGAAAGCATCTTTCAAAAGTGCTTTCATGATAACCGCATTTTATAGCCTCTCTAGCTCGTCAGGATGAACATAATCAAATACTAAATATTGCTAGCAGTAAGTGCTAGACTTAACTACCTAATGACTTTTATCCACCTTCTGTTTCTCACGTGGTTGAGGTCAAGATGAGTACACTGCCGTTCTGAGCTGATAGCATTACACACCATGCATTGTACCATCCTCTGCTACAAAATAGGCAAAGCAGTGATGAGCAGGAGCTTATGTTCAGCCTGCAGCTAAAAAATGCATGTAATAACCTTTAAGAACACCTCACCACATCCCCTTACACAGAATTTAATATTATGTTCAGGATATATTGCATTACACATGATTTATTTAATTCTATCTAGTATTTAGGAACCCAACTGATACTTTGTATTTAACCAGATCTTACATCACAAGTGCTTTTGCATGCTGTGCCCTTTGAGTCAGAGCATACACACCTGCATGGGTGGAGCTCAGAGGGGTATAAAGTTAGATAAAGAACTCAGTACTATATGCATCTCTCATTTGCATGCTTTGTGTTCCTTTTGCCTTCTTTCTGCAGTGTGGGACATGTCCCTAGACTTTTGAGAGCTGTTTCAGGTTGATACAGTAATCCCATGGCAGTGCTTATCTAATGAGTCTTGTGGTCAGGTAAGACTTTGAGATGGGTGTACACAGATCTTTGCTTTATAGTGAGCTCCAGATTTTAAAAGCCTCTAAGTTTTTTTCACAAGGGCCAGTTTTAATTAAAATGACAAGAATAACTGAGTCTTTCAGTAGAAAGGGACACCTAGACAGACTAGAAATAAAGGTGGGTTATCCTTAACTCTCTCCCTGATAACTGTATTTCTGACAGGTAATGGGTTTCCACTTCAGTCAGTTGTGTGACATTTATGGTTTCATGAAAAGATGTGCAACACTTTTTACTGCCCAGCAAATACATTGTTCTAGAAAGGCCTATTTGTTGCTTGCTTCTCTCACTCTATGACTGGACTAGTAGGCAGCAAAGCAGAAACAGTTCTAGAAAGAAAACGAATTGTTTCTGAGCATCCCACAACACATGTTGTTCATGTTTTGGATATTTTATTTCAAGCCAGGACTAGTCTGGTCCCCTTGTCTCTGCCAATTAGTGGTTGGAGCACTCTGACCCAAGTTTTTGTTGGTATTATAGAGGTGAACATATCCTAGTTCACCTAAAGGGATCCATTTGATGTGGTCTGAGAGAACTCTAGGGAAAATAAAAGCATAATAACTGAGGAAAATGAAGAGATTTGCATTGAAAGGGCATTCATAATGAAAGTCAATACGTAAATATGCCAATACAGACTTGTTGTCTGTGAGTTACAGAATCTCATCTCCTTGAGCTCTCATTAATTCATTTATTATACCTGCAGCTTGATGTTTTCTTTCCCTTGAGAATGAAGACTGTTGTTGTTCACAGTAGAGAAATTTTGGTCTCTTTCTGGAGGGTTCTGCTCGCCTTGTGGAGAAATTAATAACAGAATGTGTTTCACAGGGAATTTCTTCCACAACCCATGTGAATTAGAGGTGATGAGGCAGCTCTATGTTGTATTGAGATAGATTGAAAGAGTATATGAAATAGGCAAAAGTAATTGTGGAGACCTTTTCTGCAGAAGTTAAGGGGGATCAAACCAAGGTAAATGGGCAATGTTGGGATTTCTCATTAGGTGCTAGAATAAAGAAAAGCAGATGAATAGTGTTCTGGAAATTACCTGGATATTTGTGTTGAATTTCAGAAAGCAAAATAAAACCATTGAATTTACTATTATATTTGTGAAGGGACTAGGTATGGCTTACACACTTTTAAAAGTGCCATTAAAAATATTTGAAATCTATACTGTTTATTTCAAGACCTTAAATATGAAGTTGCAATTTTTCTTCACCTGAGCAAAGAAAGTTTCATTCAGTGAAAAATCTTCCACAAGGGAAAGAAAAAAATCCAACCTCAAACCAGTCTGGAGAGAAGCTTGTTGTATTGCCTTATACGTTTTATTCTGGGCACCTGAGTAGAGAACAATGCGCCACTTTTCAGTAGAACAAAAGATTCCTTCATTGCCCAAATGCTGGGAAAGATGACAACTGCAAAACTGGAGCCTCAGAGGACAGGTAGCTTGCATGAGTCCTAATAGGAAATGGACTATTCATGCAGACTTTAATGTCTAACCCTATCTACTTCAAACTGAAGTAAGATTAGCCTCCTTTAAAAACATGTACACGTTTAATGGTAATCCTAGATGATTTTGATTGTAAGAAATCTGATAAAACACAGAGAAAACAATGTGTCATACATTGGTGTATATGAGAAACTTTTATATTCAAATATCCTAAAATATTAGTTATAATTCCATTTATATATGAATCTGTGCTTTTTAAACTCAGACTACCTCAAGTAAATTCTATGAAACAAAGGATGTTAACAATATGTCGGTACAACTTAATTCTGTAGTTGTAGACCTTATATAATTAAAAAAACCCACTCAGGATAAATATTACTTATTTACTCTCATATTAACTTGAAGCCAGTAGTTTTTTAAAATCAGAAATATATAATTAAGCTGTAGCTCTGTTTCAGACTTCCTCACTGTTGTAGTGGAGCAAGGTGACATAAAAGGATGGTGAATGCCAATTAGACACTAAACTGCAAACCCTAAGAATGCTCAAGGGTGAGGGTGTGACATTTGCACTTGCCATTCACTGCAGATGTAGTCAGGTTTGCCATTGTTTCACATTCCCTATGTCCATGAAACATGCAAACGTGATAACAAGAATAGTTGGGAGAAAATTAGTGATCAAATTTCCTGTTCAGTTTTATATATTTTTTTCCCCTGGTAGTTTACTTTTTGTATTTGAAGCTGAAGTTTAAATCTGTTGGAAAGTTTTCAGGAAAATGCATAGCAATTAATTATGCCAGATTCTGTGAATTCTGAGCAATTTCAGATAAGGTAGTGATTTTATGTTCGATTTACAGAAATTTAATTATGAATAGATTGTGCTTCTTCATGAAAAGCTCTTTACTGGTAAACCCTTTACTAAAGAGACTTATAAATGGATCCACAAATTTTCTTTCCTCTTTTTCATGTTTTGTAAGGTGTACATGCAGAGATTTTTGTGATACAGTGGTCACTTGATTTTGGTGACTACAGTGTCCACAATGTTCCTGCCAAAAAATTCAAAAGCAGTTGAGATGAGCTGTTTTAATTGCCTTCTTGGCTTCTGCCTGTTGGCACATTTTCATATACACTGTTTCACTTTAGATTGCAATTACTGCTAAGGGGGTTGCATTCATGTTTATAAATCAGGTGAAAAACGAGCTATCAGTTTTGGAGCTGTGTTTCCTGTACATGAGCAGTATCCCAACACCTTATGAAAGGGGATTAAACCACAGGTGAAAGAGGGACTGCACAGAGAAAAAGAAATATTTCAACAGTCCCAAAGAGAGGCCAACAGTAAATCTGTACAATAGATATGAATTGCAGCAGTGTTTTTCAGATGCAAGACATCTAAACACACTCTGATTCCACTTCCTCTCACTGTCTTATAATTACTGGCGGAAGAAAGATGTAGACTGATTTAGAAAGAGTAATATTGGGTGAACAGATGGAGCAGTATGATGGTAGGAAACATCAGCTCAGAGGTTTTTTTGTGGGGAGTAAGAGCTGTAATGAAATAAAATGAATGTGGGATGGAGGTAAACAGAGCAAGGCAAGCAAGGATGAAAAAGTATGAAGTTGAAATAAAGGTGGAAAAGCCAAATACAGTAATTTCACGAATACAAGCCGCACCGTTTTGACTAAAATTTTGCTCCCACACCGGAAATGCGGCTTACACTCAGGAGTGGCTAATATGTGAATAAATTTCTGACATTTCCAACCCTGGAAGTGGAAACCGAGGTGCCGAGTCCAGCACCTGCCAGTAAAACTCGGCATTGTGTGATTGTTACAAATTGGTTCCTCTGTTGTGCCGTGGTGGAGTTGGCTCCCTGCAAGCAGCACGGGGCGGGGAGAGGCGGGGGACCTCCCTCCTTCAGGCAGAGCAACCCAGGGGAGAGATGGGGGGCCCCACGCTGCCATCCCCGCGGCTCGGGGGGGAGGCAGGAGGCTCCCATCCCCACCTGCTGCTGCCGTGGTAGTGTGGGGGCTCCTTCCCCTCCTGCCTTCGCTGCTGTGGGAGTGGGGGAGCTCCCTCCCCGCCCGCCGCCGTGGGTACCGGCGGGCTCCGTCACTGCCTGCCACCACGGGGCAGCACCAGGCTGGGGCGAGCGAGCCCAGCGGCGGTGGCGGCTGGACCCGAGCAACTCCACCGAGCGGCCCCACGAAACTGGGCCCCCTGGCCCCGTCGGCAACCCCGAGCAGGCCGAGCCTGCACAACCTTAACTGAGCCAGTAAACCCCGCCATGCCGCGGTTCTGTTACTATTTGACAATTTTGTTGCACACGAACGACAGAGCGGCTTATAATTGGGTGCCGCTAATTTATGGACAAAGAACGAAATGTTTGCCAACACCCGGAGATGCGGCTTATAGTCAGTGCGGCTTGTATTTGTGAAATTACTGTAGTTTGGTTCAAAATGCAGATATTACTCTGACAATCACGTAGCCTCAGTTAAGCTGTTCCTGTTCATGCTGCTACTCTCTTAGACTAAGTGTCAATGGTCTGGTATGATTTTTGTTTTTACTGTATGCTGTTTTCTCAGTTATGAGTGACAGGAGTTTTATCTACAGACACTTCAGCTTAAAAGGGGCAAGGTGTTGACAGGCAGCTCTTTGTGTGCGGTCCCTTTGCTCTGTCCTTCCGTCAGCTATTTGATCTGACAAGGCATGATGCAAGAGTTGTCTGTTTTCTAGGTTATGAAGGTGTTGGTAGACCT
Organism: Catharus ustulatus; assembly: GCF_009819885.2. Taxonomy (NCBI): domain Eukaryota; kingdom Metazoa; phylum Chordata; class Aves; order Passeriformes; family Turdidae; genus Catharus; species Catharus ustulatus. The sequence goes on from NC_046225.1 coordinate 45,472,197, forward strand.
ATACCCTAAAGGACATTACTATCAAAGTCACTATTCTGTTAGTAGAAGTGTAGGAATTTAGTAGTAATGGTCAGATGGTTTGCACAGCCACTGAATTACAGATTTTACAATGTACTTGAAAGTTTTTGTGTTTGTGGTTGCTGTAAAAATAGGAGGAGTGAAAGCTGACAGACTTTCTTCACATAGTCTAATGTAGTTTTTACCAAAATTCTGTCAATTATTTCTCTTATAATCTTCCTGAAAAATTACTTCTTTATAGCAGGAAAAAACAGTCTTCTAGGAAAACATAACTTTGTGATAATGTTTCTAAGAGGAAGAATGAACTTCTTCTTTCATAGTCATAGATTCTTCTGCATTTTAATAGTGTGTAATTATTTTATTGAAGAAATGTGAGGAATACTGGTCCTGCATAATGTTCAATTTCCCACTTAAGTATGTGATCATCATCACATTGAACTTTTTTCTTCAGGTTTATACAATCAGGAATGTAAGGATTACACAGAGTGTATCATGTACATTTTACTACTTCCTGACAGTCTAAAATATCACAGAGCACAATAGTAGTGCCTCTCTTGGAATGACTGCTGACTTTTTTTTGTCAGACCCATGAAGACAAATCACATAAGCTTCTTAAAGTTGGAATAATAATCTTTGGTGATTAAAACAGCTGATGAAAGCTTTAGAAGTTGGCTTGTTGCCACATGCTGATTTCCTGTCATGCCAGGTAATGTTGTTAGACCAGTTACTGGCAAAGTTTCCTTCTCAGGACCTTGCTTTTTTGGCTTTTTTTTTGTTGAAATAACAAACCTTAAAGCTCCAAACTTAATTAACCTACTAGCTATATTCCATCTCTTCTTAGCTGTTAATGCTTCCCTCTAATGGTAAATTTTATTTTAAATTGAACAAAATGCTGATTTGTTGCAATGTTTTTAAAGACAAAGTCATTATATCAAAGATTCAAAGCCAGAGGTTTACAGTAAACCCACATTTTTACCATATTGTTCATTGCCTGTGATGAAGCAATGCACAGTTACTAGTATCATTCTTATTTTTACAGCATTATTATACCTTGTAAATCAAAGAATAGAAATTATTATTGATGACAGTATTGTATGGTTAATGTTGGTGAGTGGTAAAAGGCGTGTGTTCTCTGTGTCTGGATTCAGTATCATTATTAGGATTGTGGATTTAACAATAAATATATATTATAAAAATACTGGAAATTTTGCATCAATTGTAGGAAAAATAGAGAAAAAGAGAAGTTTTGAAATGAAACACAAAATAATTACTCAGTTTGATGTCTATTTTACCTTATAAGACTCATTCTGAACTTTCAAGTATTAAAATAGATTTATCTGACAAAAAAAAAGGTCAAGTTAAGATTTTGAAAGACAAAAGGAAAAAAAAAGGCTGATTTCTGACTAGATTTTAGGATTTTAAAATAAATTGAACTGATAATTCTGGTAATAGTTAGTAATTTTTGTGTTTAGGACACTTCCCTTAAAGGAGAGTTAATGATATTAAGTTTTGTATAAGGTATAGTTTCCATCTAAAGATGGTATCTTTAGATGACTACAGATGGGTTTCAGAGTTATATAGATGAATGAAGTAATTCACATTTTTCCAATTTTGTTTTTTCATACTCTTTGTATGTGCAGGAATGTACATCTGCCTTTACCAGGTTCATGTGTATTATTTCTTTTGCTTGTCAAAGCAGATTTTGTTGGTGCAGAATTAAATATCACTAATTTTCTGGTGCTAGACTTATATTCTGAACTTTTTTCTACTAGTTTATTTTCAGATAATCAATATTTGAACATCAGCTTTAGGGTGCACATGGTTTCTTTTGTGTATTAGGAAGCTACAGTTAAATTATTTTCATTTTATAGGGAGGGAATTTGGTTTTCAATATAACACTCACTGCATAATATGAAGCAGTATTTTTCATTATATGACTCATTTTAATGCAATAAAAAAACTTTTATTTTTCTTCAGAAGTGCAGCTAGAATTTTTGAAAAGCACAGACTTTCCAGGTTAGATAAGAGATAAGAATATTTATTTAATCAATGGATGAATTTGTGCTATTCCTCATGTGAGCCGCAATTCCTCAAGTGTAGTTGAAAAATTATATTCTCCTGTGGTGAAATTTTATTGATGCTTGTTTCATGTTGTGAACTCCTACAATGATAAACAGCTTTTCTAAGATAGATAGCACCTTCTTTATATCTGTATAAATATATTTTTGATGATATTTAAATGCCTTTAGACAGTATGAATTTATTGAATTTTGTATGGTTTTGTTCTGTTTGCACAAGAACCAGCTATTCTCTGAGCCACATTCTTGTGCTGGACTTAATCACTTGTACTGAAACAAAGGGAAATATAACACCAAAAAATTCTCAATAATAGTGATACTAATAAATATTCTAGTTATCTTCTGTGGAAAATTTGAACCTTTCAGACTTGTGCCTATTGCATTGTGCTCTTTACTGACCAGGTAATCCCAGAGGCTATTGTAGCAACTTCTACACCCTACATAGCAAGACAAGGGTGACAGAATCAAAGACTTTGGCTTTTCCACCTGCCAAACATAATGAGTAGTAATTCCCCTGCTCTAGAGGGGCGTCAAACTGTTAGAGTAGTCTAAATTTTGAGTTGGGGTGTTATGTTACGTGAAGGATGAGAGCTGGTACCTTATTTTTCTATTATGTGTGAAAGCAAAAGGGAGATGTCAGCAGATGATCTACTTGTTTCAAATATGTATGAATCCAACAGCAATGACAGTGTGCATTAAGGACAGGAGACTGAGGTCAGCTGTAATGAAATAAGATACTGTATTAAGAAATATATTTTATTTATTTGTCTGCGTAACTGAAATCCTGACAAAATTAAGATGAGGCATGCTAATGAAGCCAACTGGATTTTTGTCTTTAGGAATCCTCAAATGTATCATATTTTTAAATTTATTTCTATATTTTTCAAATTTTAGCATAACATATTTTGAAATCCATTGTCAATTTTTAATAGTCATTATCCAAGTAAATTTTAACAATGATTACTAGGTATGTTTCAATAAGCAATAGGACATAGGTGTAAAATAATGGGATGGAACTGCATTTGAGAGGCCAGCACTTCCGTCAGTGCTGATGTTAAAATCTTACACATGTATCTACCTGTTGAGGTATGGATTCAGCTGGCACATTGTCGTCTGCCATTGTCATCCCACTCTTCTCCCTACTTCAAGCTGCACATGCCTGTCCCAGTCTACTTGCAGTTAGAGAGGATGTCTGAAACCTATTGTTTTTGTTATTGTTGTTGCCAATTTTCTTCTGAATCAGTGAGGTGACCTGGCACATGTTGCCTGGCTGTTTATAACGCTGCTCACCAGGAGAGCAGTAGAAATATGCACCCACAGAGGTTGCAGAAGGCACTCTGCACCCTCCAGTCACAGACACAGACAAGGCTGCCAAAGCTGAACAGGAGTAACAGCAAAAGTATTTACATGGTTTTGCTTGATAAATGCACTGAGCTATTGGAAGCAAATTCTTATTCAGTAAACATCAGGTTTCAAATAAAGAATATTAATCAAAGCAAGGGTGACTTCCAAGCCTGTGTTTTAAACATGTAGAGTCAATTTAACAGAAACTTACAGCTGGAGCTGTCTAAGTTCAGGACAGAGCTTGAAAGAGAAATGCTTATCAAATTAGAGCTACTAACTGAGCAAATCCTGAAATGTTTAAATTTACATTCAAAGTTTTGGCCATAAATGCAGTTTAACTTTCAAGGGCATGAAAATGTAACAGCAGATCTGGCATTTAGGAACAAATGCTAATGGAAATGCTAGCAATACTAATTTGAGTCTGAAAAGGTTTAACAGGGCCCTGGTTAATTGAATTGACTGTTTTGAGTTGCCACTGTTTGAGTGATTTACCATATGCTTCACTGTCACTAATTGTAACTGTGCCAGTCAGACCCATATGTTTTATGGCACACACTCTAAAATATATAATTTACCAAGTGTAAATCTATTTTATAAACATCATCTTTCAAGTAATTGAGTAAAAGACTATAGACAGCAATTCAATTTTATCATAATACCGACTTCAGCATTTTTGCTTTAACAGTCTGGTAGACTAGACAAACAAAAGTGTTAGAAAATGAGAATTCTTGGAGAATTTGGAAGAAAATCCTATACTCCTCTCTGGTCACAACAAATTATCTGCTTATTTTTTTTGCCTGTGCTAGCAGTTATGATTAGCCATTTTGGCCATCTTAGCACTTGATCAATACTCGACAATATGTAGCATGGAAAGTATGAAGCAGATGAGCCTTAACTGGCAAAATGCAAATCTGATTTATATAGTATAGCTTCCATAAGAAATGTTAATTTACGAGGGAATGAAGATTTATCTATATTTTCTATATTCCTCTACTGTGAGCCATCAGTAAACATATTGATAATATGAAAAAGTAAAAGGTCAAGAGTATATAATGTCTAAATCTGTTTTTGCTAAATATTTTGTTACTAGATGTATAACAATAAGTGACACTGAATGTTAGGAATAGTTTGGTATGGCAAAAACTAAATTTAGAAACGGAAATCAAGTTATCAAAAGCAGGCAGCTAAGACAACTTAATGCTGGAGGTCATAAGGACTTATGTGCAATAGTGAAACCAGAAAAAAGAAGCAAAGAGGCTTAGTTTATTGCCAGAAATTTGGAGCAGAAAAGGAAAGAAGCTACAGGGTTGTCAGTGATTACTTTCTGCTAAAATGTTAGCTAAAAGAAATGTGGATGTTAAAAGCAAAAGAAATATAAATTAGCCCAAGATGACTGTTAACAGCTATTGTCAGTGTTCATGTGGCATTAAAAATGGGTAGAAAAGTAACTGGATTTAATATTATAGAGCTGTCTATTGTTAAAAACCTTTGAGAATAGGTCATCTCTAAGTGAAATATTTTGATTCACACCAAATATCGCTGGACTAAGTGCTGTCTAGAATAGATCAGCAAGTCATCACTTATAGCATTCTTCCTTAATTTTTACATTCCCCATATGATCTCTTAAAAAACACATTTGAGCTTAAAATATGCTGGTTTTAACATAATGAGTTTAAGACCATTAAATATGGAGAAATGTTTTGGAGCTGGCTTTGCTCTGTTTTTGTATAAGCTGAATCATAAGCCTGTACTTTTCTTTATCCTGCTATCTTACATTAAATAAGTGGCTTGCCAGAATTATTGAACCTATTGCGCTGCCAATAAGGCGCACCCTCCGGGAGTCGGCAACATTCGCAACTTTGTAGATCATATAAGGCGCACTGGACTATAAGGCGCACCTTTTTTTTTTTGGCGCGAAGATCCGTGCTGCGTGCAACAAAGTAACGTATTAGTAACGGAATCCCCCATCGTGGAGTTTACTGGCATGTGCTCAAATTGGAAACATTTTAACAGATTGGTGTAGCCTTTAAACGCAGCCCCAAGCGCCCTCCCTGAGGGCGGGGCCCGGCACTCCGGCCCACCCCTGGCTGGCGAGGCAGGGCTCGCAGCTACCACTGTTCAGGGTGGCCACGGCTCACACCTCGGGGTTGCTGCGGTTCAGGGCGGCTTGGTACCATCCGCGGCTCGAGGTGGCGCAGCGCTGCCCACCCCCTCTCTCCCTGTGTGACTGCCGCTGGCTGGGGGCTGGGTGGTACCTCTCAGCCCGCACAGCCGGCAGGGTCTGGGACCGGGGGCCAGGCGGTCCCTCTCAGCCCACGTGGCTGCCGCTGGCCGGGGGCTGGCCGCTCCTGCTCCCCTCTCGCAGCTGGGCTCACGGCTCACCCTTTTTTTTTTTTTTTGCAGCGAGGAGCTGAGCCGCATACAATAAAGTAACAAATTACTGGCAGAGGCTCGCCCTTCTGGTTTTTTTGCAGCCAGGAGCTGAGCCGCGTCTAACAAATTAACAAATTACTGGCAGTTTGCAAACATTTTTCACAGACTGGAAGAGCCTTTAAACGCAGCCCCAGGTGCCCTCCCTCTGCTGCAGCCGGGGCTGGGGACAGCTTCCTCCCCCTCCTTGCGGCTCCTGCTGGCCATGGCCGCCTGCTCCCGCCCCCCCTTGCGACTCAGCGCTCCCGTGGCACCGTCCCCCCATTGCGGCTCACACTTCTGGGTTTGTGAATTTTGCAACTTTGTACATCAGATAAGGCTCACCGGACTATAAGGCGCACTTCCGGGTTCAGGGGAAAATTTTAGTCAAAAGGGTGTGCCTTATAGTCGTGAAATTACTGTAACTAAATTGTGTTATCTAGCCATGGTTCTTCATGAGCAGAATGGAGAAAAGAACATCTAATATTGTCAGATGAACAATGATCTCAGTCCACATTCCAAACAGAGGTTACATTATTTTTCCTGTTAATTTTTCCAAATCCTGCTTGTTCAGAATTGCCTACTTTTGAACAGAGACCCCAAACATTAGGAAAATTAGGATCAAAAATTAGGAAATTTGGGTTCTAATTTCCACTTTATAGCACTCAGGAAAAAGTATTGCAAGGAGCTCTGTGGAGAAGCGCTTGGGGTACCAGTGGATGAAAAACTGGACATGAGCAGGTTGTGTACACTCACAGCCTGGAGAGCCAGCCTTACCTGGACTGCATCAAAAGCATGGCCAGCAGGGTGAGAGGGGATGCTCCCTCTCTGCTCTGCAATACTGTGTCTGGCTCTGGAGTCCTGCTCATGTGGGTCCAGAGGAGGACCATGAAGGTGATAACAGGCTGGAGCACCTCTGGAGAAGAGAAGGTTTGGAGTACTTAAAGGAGCTTATAAGAAATGATTTTAGCATGGCCTGTTGCAATAGGACAAGGGGTGATGATTTTAAACTAAAAGAGGGACAATAAGACTAGATATAAGAAAGAAGATTTGTATAATGAGTGGTGAAGCTGTGGAACAGGTTGCCCAGAGGTGGTGCATCCTTGGTAAGATTCAAGGTCAACTTGGATGAGGTTTGGAACAACCTGAACTCGTTGAAGATGTCCTTGGTCATTGCAGGGGGGTTGGACTAAATGTATCCTCCGACCCACACCATCCTATGACTCCATGATTTAACATGTGTATGCCTTAGATATTACAGGTAAATGAAACCTAATTTGGTAAAGCTCTCTGACACATTATGAAGCTATAAATGAAAATGTTATAAAACTTAATGATAGAACAGTCTGGTTGAATATTTTTCAGTGGAAAACCTAGTTAGAAACAACAGACTATGAAGAGATTATCACATAGTTAATGTTATGATTTACACTAGTAAAATAAAATTAAAGTTGGATATCACAGGGAACCTGGCACAAGAAGTGCATGACCTCTTCTGCTTTTATATCTCCTCTTCTTCTTCTTCAAGTGATAAAGTTCCTTTGTTTTCTGGGGCAGTGTAGTCCTCTAATCTGGCATTTTATCCTTTTGCTGTCCCTACATTTGTATAGACACTGTACATTCCTTGGCTTTTTTTAAATTAATGTGGTCTTGTTGTGTATTATTACTAGTATACAGATGTCTAAGAACTCACAGATGTGAAGATATTTCAAAAGGAATAAGAGCACTATGCACATAGGTTCTTCCCACATGAAGTTACTGATGTTTTGTCACTAGAATGTAAGTATTAAATAGTTGACATACATTTTCATAAAACCAAAAAAGTCACACTTTTTCTGAAGTAAGGTTAATGTGCTGCAAGATTAAAAGGACTGATCACAATCTCAAAGAGCCTACAGTGTCAAGTGTTGGCATCACAGTGAAATGAAGGAATTTGGATTGCATTCTTTAGCAAAGTTTGAGTCTGGCTCTTAGATGCCAACTGCAAGAGGCCTCTGTGTGTAGTAATGATTTTTATCCTGTTTCCTTTTAAGTTTCTGTCTATCACTGCTGTCTTTTATATCTCTATCTATCTCTATCTCTATCTCTATCTCTATCTATCTCTATCTCTATCTCTATCTCTATCTCTATCTCTATCTCTATCTATCTCTATCTCTATCTCTATCTCTATCATCTCTATCTCTATCTCTATCTCTATCTCTATCTCTATCTCTATCTCTATCTCTATCTCTATCTATCTCTATCTCTATCTCTATCTCTATCATCTCTATCTCTATCTCTATCTCTATCTCTATCTCTATCTCTATCTATCTCTATCTCTATCTCTATCTCTATCTCTATCTCTATCTCTACCTCTACCTCCATCTCATCTCCATCTCCATCTCCATCTCCATCTCCATCTCCATCTCCATCTCCATCTCCATCTCCATCTCCATCTCCATCTCTATCTCTATCTCTATCTCTATCTCTATCTCTATCTCTATCTCTATCTCTATCTCTATCTCTCTCTATCATCTCTATCTCTATCTCTATCTCTATCTCTATCTCTATCTCTATCTCTATCTCTATCTCTATCTCTATCTCTATCTCTATCTCTATCTCTATCTCTATCTCTATCTCTATCTCTATATCTCTATCTATCTATATCTATATCTGTATCTAATCTATATCTATCTGTTCCTATGCTCTAGATGTTGTTTGCTAGCACACTGAGGCTGAATACAAAGCACCTGCTTTTTTGGTTTCAGAAGCCACATTAAAAATGGGAAGCAGGACAGAAAGGTGCTATTACTATCTGAATAGTAGCTGCATTTTTTTTTGAGAATTCTTATTATCCAGTATTACTTGAATAAGAAAGGAGATGATCTTGCCTTTTTTTTTTTTTTTTAACAATACTTCATATCTCTGTTACCTGTCTTATTTTCACCTGTGAAATATTTTGGCCCTTTTTGGGTTAAGTATTAGTGCAAAGAGTGCTGTAATTGGTATCACTGATGTTTTAGGGGGACAGACCTAAACCGCACTGCCCAGCCCTTACCTGAACCCATGGACTGTGGCTTGGGGTTCAGCCCTTACCTGAGCCATGACCAGATCTGTGTCATCTCTTCTCTTGTCCCTGCTGCTCCTGAATGATTTTTTTGGTCTGATCTCAGGCCTCACTTGTCACCTTGCCTGTATTTGATAGTCACAACCCATGCTCTGCTCAGGTCCTGACAGTGAGGGTACTGCCCTGCTTTCTTCAGGGACCTTGTGGAACAGCTCCATTCTTGATACATCTAGCATGGCATACAATAATGTATCTAATACTTGTGCCTTATTATTCCAGAAGGATGCACAGTTATCAAGAGTGTTGAAAAAACACTCCCCTATCCATCAAGTGTTACATATTTGCTCACATTTTATAGGTGATATTAAAAGCCCTAAACTCTGGTGGTTTAAATATGAGTCAAAGTTTTATTATAAATTATCATAAATTTTCAGTGTATTCACCTATTTTGCCTGTGCCAGCAGGAGTGTGGATAGGCTCTTTTTCTTGCTTCAACTTCTTAGTGATGTAATGGGGAGATATAAATTAATTTCTTAGACCACTTACCTTTCTCTATGTATCTTAAAGGTAGTGTGGCAGAAAATATGACAGTCCAGTCTTGGTTACATCCTTTTGTATTGTGATGGAGTCCTTATTCTTATGCCATAGGACATATGGTTGATGGTAATGAAACAAAACACAGACTGGTAAAGTAGTTGAATAAGGGCAACTACCATTTGGACAGAGAGAGAAATAATTAATTAAAAACTGTTTTCTAGAGGATGATATTTGGAATAAGTAATTGCTTTGACTTCTAAGTCATATTTCATTGCAAATTTCATTATTTTAGACTTAGTCCACAATTTTTTAAATCTAACCGTCTTCCCATGTCTTGTGAGTGGGTCAAAGTAGAAATTGCTGAGCAACTTCTTACTGGGACTTATGGCAGTAAGGAGATTTGAGAATTTTCCATGTTGGCACAGCAAATTCACCACATTGCTTGCAATTGGGTTTGAAATTACAGCCTTTTCACTTGCAGAGGAAATCTTTTAGCATAAAGAACCTGCTGAAGTAGTGGATGTGAAATGGATCCTTCCTGTTGCACAGTTCCTTCAGAAAGAAATAGTTAAATGTTTCTGCTGCACAGGCTCCTGAAAGAGGGCATCTCACAGTGTTTCTATCTGTATCCAACATAGGGAATAGAGGCCAGCTGTCCAATCTTTCCATCATCACTGCCATCACTCACATTCTGAGATGAAACAAAACTAGAACAACGAAGAACAAGTATAAAAGGCTTGAACTGCATTCGAGACTTATGTCAAAAATGTTTCAGTCCTCAGGTAATTTGCTCAGTTCTGGCTCTTTTCGTATTTACTTCAAAGCTTCAGTGAAAATGAAAGGATAGAAAATGGCATTTAGGTTTGCAGATAACTGTAGTCACATTCTTGTGACTCGATCTGGCCTTGTTGAAGGGTGTCTTCCCCTTAAAAGTCCAGAGCTGTCTACACATCATGAGGAAATGTCTTGCATCAGGGCTAGTCAAGGATACAACAGACCTACTATGTCATGAGATTGTATCTGTTTCTTCGCTGCAGATTAATGGAAACCAGTAAATTAAATTGGTATACCTAAAGGTAGCACACAGTCTTATCAGAAAATATTTTAACTGATAAAAAAAATTCATGCACAAAACTTCAAATCAACAACAACAACAACAACAACAACAAAAATCAAACAACTTGAAGGATGCATTAATAAATAAAGTTTCATGTTTTCTGGGTTGTGTCAGTAATGCTAGTTTGTGCACACAATCTTTTCCTAACATAGTGCAGCCATGTCTAAACATGTAATTGGTTTTCAAGAGTGTTGGAATTGCAGTATTCTGAGATGACATCATGAATATACGAAATGCAGAAAAAGACAATGCAAAATCTAAAATTCGTACTGGCAATGTGGCGTAACTTGTATCAGGACTTTTACTTCAGTAAAAGTTGTTCAGTACAGAGAAATCTCTTTCACTTCCTCAGTCTCATTTTTCATTTGTCTCTCTTTCATAGTCAGCAAGAATGGGATACTTACCTGATTCAATGCTACTTTGTTGTATATAAGCTGGTTTATTTGGCTCTCTTGCATAGCTTTCTGTTACTGCCGGTAACAGCTAAATGCTACCAAGAGTGTACTGTGGATGATCCAAATGATTTCTCTGGTCTTCTAAGCAGGCAAAATGTGGATGAATTTTCATCAAGATGACTTGAGTGGCATAAGGGACACTTCTGTGCAAGTTGCAGTAGTTGTGATAAAGTTCATAGGTGGCAGAGTATCTGAAAAAAAGTCGTCCATGTGGGAAACATGGAGTTTTAAGTATGAGAAAGATACATAATTGACTTTAAAAATATATGTGTGTGTGTGGAGAGAAGGGGAAAAGAGAAAAGCATTGTTATGTTATCATGATTGGTTGGCTTTAACTGATACAGTTGAAGTTTTACAAAAATAAACAACCTGCACAGGGGGAATTTTCTCAAATTTTTAAAGGAAAGTAAAATCGCAAATGTTATTTAATATTTATTACATGTCACTGTTTGACATGAATTGTTTGGGGAATGTCCAAAGCATCAAATGGTGGCCAAACATTGAGTTATGTAAGAAAATACCTTATATTTTTTGAATCCAAATTTGATTGAAAAGTTTATTTCATATTGAAGAATGGCTGCCCACATTGTGTAAGTTAGGTTAAAAGGGTGATTGATAAAAGTTGAAGTATTGTATAAAGCATCAACAGTATGTCACCTGATTTATCAGATCAGTAAATGGTCAGTTATCTCACTTTAATCAGTAGCTTGAGATGTTAGGTGAGTGGGGATTTTTTTTAGTATACAAAGTGACTTGTACTTTGTACTGGGATTACTGAGTTTTGTTGTTTAACTACCACTGTTAACTAAAGAGCTTGTTTATGGTTTGATTAGCAGTGCTTACCATCAGAAGTGCAGAATGGCTAGAAAACCCTTGCTCAAGCAGCGCAGGTGAAGTTGACTCTAAAAACCAAAACATTCTGGATTCTGTTTACTTCTTTCAAGTCCCTTAACTCTGAATTCTGCCTGGCTTGCTAGTTCACAGCCAAAATGTTACATTCCCTTCCAGTTAATAATGATGTTCATGGCTTTTGCTAGAAGCAGTAGTAGAGATGAAAGTTTGTGGTGCTGTTATCTTCCTTGTACTTGTGAAGGGACTTTGACACCTTTTCTTTAGCCCTGGCAATACCTGTTTCAGGAATTTATGGTCTCACATATATGTGAATTATATATATATGTTTATTATACAGATATATAGATACATAGATATATAGATATATAGATATAGATAGATATGTGAACTATATCCAAGAGAGTATTCCTTGGCTCTTCCTGTAGTGTTAAACTAAAATAATTAGAAAACTAGTTGTTTTTTTGTATGCTTGTATCAGGAGGCAGATATTGTACATGCTTTGTGATTAATATGACTTCTGTGCTTCGGAGCAGCACACAAGTCAGTTACTCTGTGCCATCTCCAAATTCCAGCATTTAGTTGAATGACAGAATAATAAAAATGCAGGGCTCCCATTTTTGGGCAGAATTTGAAGAAAGTAGAAGGTTGAGTGGCATGGGACATCATACCTTCATTGAATCTATTTAAACCTTTGGGCAAAATATCTTCTGATAGTGTGGATAGTAATTGTATTTTGGGTGGTGATAGCCCCAACATTTCCCACCCTAGGCAGGGCACATCTGTAGTGTCAGTGAATCCTTGTATTAGGAGTAGTTAAACTGTTCCTTTTTGCTATTGATGTAGACAAAATCTGGGTACTGAAGTTACTCTGTCCACAACTTCAACTAATGGTGGAGTCTTTCACTGTATTTTACTTTCTGTATCCTGTGGCTCTTAGCATGTATTCATTCTATATTAGTTTAGGCATCTGTCTGAGTCCTAGAAGTCTGTCTGTCCTGGGTTCCACCTTTTGCTATTCTATGACTAGCAAAGGTGTTGAGATCCCCTCCTGCTCCAAATGTCTGTAAATCCCATTTTAATCAAGTGGAAATCGGCTTTCATGACAACAGCATCAGGACCCATGCATACCTAGTTTACTAATTTTAAGAAAGCAGGGATTTCAAGCAGGTTTTATATTTCACACTGAAAAATCAAGCACAGAGAATTAATTTGTGCAAACTTCTATCTAGCTTCCCCTTAATATGAGACTAGACACGTGCATATAAGTGGAGATTTTTCTCTAACAGAATGTAACTGTTCTTGCTAACTCTTCCACAATAACATTTTATTTAGAAACCTAAATGACCCTTGTTATTAAGCTAAATAGTAAATGAGTGATGTGAGCCACAGGGGCTGCTTGTCACGGGAATCACTCGGTTAACATTTGTACAACAACCTGCATCCTTTGTATCCATCACTTTGAACCAAAGGCAAAATGAAACTGTCTCACCCTCGGACTGAGTAGACAGTTTTTTCTCTTTCACCATCCCTAAGACAAATTAGGAATGTAGGAAGGCTTTCACTCAGAACAAAACGATGATTATAGCAGGTAACAGGACCTCACATTAATCAGTGCTTTCAAAGAAAAGGCCTCGACCTGTGCCCTTTGTCTAGCCTAGTGGTAGGTACGGTTTTTTTTCCATGGTTCCTTTCAGTGTCAGGGCATTCTCTTTCTGTGTAATACACTCTCTTGGAGAGTGTTTCTCTTTTCAGGCAGTCCTGCATTGATCAAAACCCATCCAGAAAGCCACTGTAGAAATCTGAACTTATAATGACGTTCTTTTATATTTCCTTACAATGAACAATGGCTCTCTCAATACTAATGGCAACAGTACATAGATGGAGGCAACAGTGCAAAGAGTTGGGGGTAAATAGCCATTATTTGCAAGACTTGCTGTTTCATGTCCTGGAAAAAAAAAAAAAGAAATCCTGTCTTCTGCAGCCAAATCTTTACTACCTCTTGTTGAAAACATTTGAGGCCTTTGCAAAGCAATGCTGAGATGAGGAAAGATAAGCATGGATTAACATTTTTCTTCTTTTTGGAAGAAAACATTAGTGACAATTAGATGGCAAAAGATCTTAGTTCTCCATCCCTCCTGAATAAGAAGAAAGAGCAAACATTCTGCTGGATAATCTTTTTTTGGTTTGCTGGCCTTGACCTTTAAATCAATTATCCCCCAAATATCAGGCTCAAGAGTAAGTGAATGCGGCTCCATTGACTAAAAGACTCCCTCTGCTGCCTGAAATACACATCAACAGATGAAACAGAATCCTTGTTTCCAAAAGGGGCACAAAACACAAACCAAATATGTCACTGCTTCTCCAGTCTCATCAGTTTTTCCCCACCTTTAAAGTCAGTTGGTGGTGATTGGTTTTTTTTTGTTGTTTGTTTGGATTTTTTTGTTTTGGTTTGAGGTTCTTTGTGTCTTTGTGTTTTCTTTTTTGCTTTGTTTTATATAATTAATACATTTATAATCTTAGGAATGTGGGGAGTGAAGAAAAAGTTGTTGCAAGTGACGTAATGACGTGCTTTATCAAACATCTACAAGTATGACTGCCAATAAGCACCCAGTTTTGCTTAGTGTTCATGAATACTGGACTGGCTGACACTTAACTCCAGCTGAATTCAGTTGATACTCACTCAGCAAGGAATAGACTACAGTTTCATAGAGCAAAGAACATTTTACTAGGAGGGCATTACTAGTGATTTCATTGGGGAGTAAAACAGGTGCAACAGCTTAAAAAGTACAACCAGAAAATAGGTTGCTGCAAGGTGTGGAAAATTTTTAGTTCTAGAAAGAGGCTGAAAATTGAGCCTTGGAGTGAGGCACCCAAAGTTCCTTTGCCTGTGTTATGTTTAAATTCTGTTTCGAAGTGTTAGTTTGTTTTTTTCCCCCTGCATTAGAAGATATGAAAGGTATTCTTGGAACTAGCATTTTTTAGGGGGAGATAATGGATATGCTTTGTTGGAATTTAAATCGTAAATTTACTCATGGAATTACAAACATGTCAAATTAATTCTACCTTTATACCAAGATGAATAGTAAAACAATATTTGGCTCTGATTTTTTTTTGTCTTTGTGTTTTGTCTTTCAAGAGGTACAAAAGGGAGCTCTCGAAATGCATAACAAGTTTTAGACAATTTTACTAAAGATGAAAAGAGTACATAAAAGAAGATAAATAAGAAATCATTTTTCATTAGCTGAATAAAACCCAGTGGGCTGGCTGCTGCAGTTGATATATCAATAATGTACTCCAGAGAGAACATAAAGGCAGGTGGAGTTTAAGCAACTGATAGTATTGGAAACTTAAACCTTCTGAAGCTGCCACAGTAGAACCTGAGACCAAAGGGAACAGGAGGGGAAACATACAGCTGGAAAAACACAGATGGAATGGTCCAAGAAAATCAGTTGATGCACCTAAAGAATCAGAATTTCTCAGTGTATCTAGCATTGCACCTCTCTTCTGAGGATCAGGTGTTCCCAACAAAAGTTATTACTAATTAATGTAAAATTTCATTATTGACTAGGGCATTGAAGAAAGAAAAGTGTATAGAAACACTCAAGTTACCACATTTGCTTCTCCTTTGCCAGATTAGACTTCACACTCCTCTCCCTTACCCTCACAGCTTCAACTCTGCTCATTTTTGCAGCATGTAGCCCTCAGAGTGTCCCAATCTGGGGAGGGGACAGACAGCTCAGGAGGCTGAGGTCAGTGTGCAAGAATTTTTTTCTGCTACTGCTTGCTTTTTGTTTTTCTCCACAGCTTCTTGCTTCTTAAACATTTTTATCTGCTTTGGCAAGGGCTGCCTCTGTGCAGCAGTCCCTGGCTCTGGTATGTACTGCCCATGGGCTGTAATTTCTCAGACTTCCTTCCTCTTGCATGGAGCATCTTCTTCTCCTCATTTATCTTCTTATACCTGTCCTCTCCTTCTACTCTTACGTGTCCCCTGCCCCTAGTGGATGTCCCTTTCATTAATGTGTTTGAGCAGAGGTACCAGGTGCTCCTCAGCTGGTGTAAGTTTTGGGGAACAGTGGGTGATTCCCACCTGCTTCAGAGCTGTCTGGAGAAGGTGAGACCAGTGCTGGTGCTGTCATGGCCTCTTCCCATGCAGGGCACCCTGCATCCTGCTGTCTAAACACTGCTAGAGATGCCCATCAGACTCCTTGCTCAGGATTTCTTCTGCAGACTCTTTATTTGCAGAGTGGAAAAGAAGGAATAAAGTTTCATGTACGACTAAAAAAAAACATTCCATGACCATTTGTTGCACCGTTTGTACTTTTCTATAGAAGTAACTTCTCAGGTCTTGTAGTTTGTAGTGCCATCTGATGTATGAAAACATCTTGATAAATTGCCTTGCATAGCAATTTGTTTTTTAATAAATCTATTAATTATAATTATATTAATTATGGGAAGCAAGAATATTTTTACTATTTTGATCTTGCACAATTTGCATCTTTGCATTCCATTTTCCTAAAAGCAAAAGAAATACAGACTTACTAGAAAGCTAAGATTCAGATGCGATTCTGGAACTATTAGAAAATAATCCTAATTATGAAAACATTATTATTGTAATAGTAAAAAAAAAAAAAAAGAAACAGTTCTTGTCTTCTCACTGACTCAGTTCCAGAAAAAACAGTTCTGTAGTAATCTGAATTTCACTCCTCCCCTTCCATCCTGCACTTCTCCCTACAATGAACTATGGAAAATGACTTTGTGGTTATTTGTGGGTTAAATCTCGAATGGGCATGCTGTCCTCAATTTTCCTCAGACATACTCCTAAGTGGCCTCTTAGGAACTTTATCTGCACATTCACCTTTCTGTGAGAAGTCAAAATCCCTTCTCGTCCCATTTTCTTCTCCTTCTCTGTTGCTTTTGTTGCTGTTTTTCTTTCTGCACATCTTGCTGTTGATGGCCCTGCTCTTTCTGCCTGCTTTCCATTTCTTTTATGTTTGTATTCAGGAGGATTAAAATGACTGCATTTAAATGTAGCATGTGATCTTGTATATAATCATGGGTGTGAAAGTTATAAATGTTTCAGTCCAACAGAAACTCGATTGCCTTCAGCAGTTTGTTTTGTCTTCTGCTTGTATTTTTATAAAATATCATTTGGGTAAAGACCCTTCAAAATAAGAAGGCACTTCAAAGTTTCAGTATGTTCAGATAGCTGCCTATTCAGGTTCTTTATATCTGCAAAGTTCTGCATTTGTATGGGAAAAGATCTGAAAGCAGGAAGAGGTCATGGACCAAGGCAAAGGGAAGGGAACTCGAGCTGAGATGAACTGCCAACCTCACACGGATATATTCAGCATTTCTAATGACAATACGGAGACTAGCTGAATTGCTAAATCAACTATTTGATTATTGCCTTATGGTTATATGGATTTAGCATAAGCATATTTAGCAAATTGCTGATTTAACATTTAGCAGGCCATAAGGTAAATAACGTGACAACACTGCAGTTAAGACAGCTGCAGAGAAAGCACGAAGTGAGGACTTATCCCTGGGTCAGTTCCAGAACTGACCTACCCGGAGCAATGAACAGTCAGCCTGGACAGAGCGAGAAAGTACAAAAGGCCACAGATCACTGTGATCTGAATGGATTAAAAGGCACCTCAAAGACTAAGAGGTGAGATCAGAAGAAGAGGACCAACACTGAAGACCTCATTAATAATTGAATTTGAGCATCAATTGCTATTAAGGCATGCATCATTTTCCTGGCTGTCCCACCACACCAGGTGGGATATCTCTGCAATCTTGTGAACATGAGCTCCAAAAGCCAAAGGAGAGGTATCACTTCTCTTTTTTTGCATTAAATTAAATGACTCAATTTCAGGGAAATTTGTTCCCTGGAACAAAGTTATGCAGGATGTAATAATGAAAACAAATATTCATTTTAGCCTTGAAATCATCAAATTGAATAATAATCCATAGCATCATGTTGGATGATGAATTCATGTCTACAGAGAAAGCTGACTTTCCAATATTCTAATACTTCAACTTTTTTTTTTAATGTGCAAAATAACAAGGCTTAATGAGAATGCACATGTGAATGCTATGATCTTTTCTGCTACATTTATTAAGCAATTTTTTTAATGTCAGGCCAAAACAACATAGCATAACAATTGCTCTGATTTTCCTCTGATTTTTTCCTGTAAGTCTTTAATGCTGTTTTTTATTTTCATAGATATTTACTATAAGGCCTCCTTTATGCCTTTAAAAAGTTAGGGTTTTTTCAGAAAAATCTTTAACTGTGAATCAATGCAAGAATTATAAGATAACAAAGATGAAAATAAATTATCTTCCTCCACCTGCTCTGCTATTGAGAAATTTCATGGACTACAGGATTTTTTTTTCTGATGGTCTTGTAGATTTCTCAACATACAGCTTTGAAAATTCTTACTTTCTGTGGTGAGAGAAAAAAGAAGAGGATGAAGTTCCTGCCATAAAAAAAAGCTACAAAAATAGGATCATAACTGAGCTCATGCCATGAATCAGAATCTAAATGTAAATATTCTTTAGATTTCACATGTGTTTGACTTAAAGATTTTAAAATCAGTCCATCTCATGTTAACTTGTCTTTTCCCTGGAGCTGTATTTATACACTTCCACATAGCTGCCTGCAATCACTGTTGGAGTTTCACATGTGAAATAGAAATCTGTGGAATCCATTACATTATCCCATTAGCTGTGATTTTTGTGAGTGGAGGATGTGTTTTACTTTGCAGCTTACATCAATCCCTGTAACTGACCCGGGAAGAAGCAAACTCAAAATACAATTTTATTCAGAAGAACTGTTAGAGGGTTCAATAGATGCTGTTGCTAGCCAGGTTTGGTATCAAGGACAAGTTTTTGGGGAATAAGGTGAGTAAATTTGTACCTCCTACATCTCTGACTAAACAGGTCCTTCTATAGTTATGCAGACTGAAGAATTCACCTGGTTTACATGGACTCCTTTGAAATGTCTTTAGCATTCTGGGAAAGGCACAGCTTGAGTAGCTTTTTCCTGCAAAGTATGTGATAACCTTGGAAAATTTTGCTTACATTTATTTTATGTCTTAAGATAGAAAGAATGGCTAGGGAGGAAATGGCACATCCAGAAGTCATCATATTTTCAGGAGTAAACCTGTTATTTTCAGTGTTACTGGATATTAAAGCTATAGATTTTAAATTTAGGTCCCTAAAGCTTAACTTTTTTTAACTGATTTTGTGTGCTTTGGAAGAATGTATGAATCCAACAGGGTGTCATGTGACCATTATATCAACTAGCTTCCCAGTGTCCATATGCTTTTATTCAAAGGAATCACGTTTCTCATTCACAGGAAGAAAAAAATCCCTCAGGTAGTTGTTTTTAATTAAAAATTCCTTTTTTCTATACAGACACAAATGACAAAAAAATGTAGCTATGGTTAATAAATGCCACTTCCACAAAAACCAAAGAATGCCTTATTGACTGATAAGGTTATTTTCATCTCTGGATGAATTATCTTTTTCTTAATAAAAATATTTTTTCTATCTCGTATTGTGATTGTATTAGGTGAAAGAACAAGACAAACAGTGTCAAAAATGTGCAGTTTCATTTACAGAAGTAAGTCTGGAAAACTTTTGTTCCTGTTACAGTTTTAAAACCCTAATAGATTCAGTTCTTCTAAGGTCTGACTTGGCCTTAGACAGGGCTCCATGATAACCTGATACTACTAAGGAGAATTATTATATAGGTATAGCTGGTTTCAAGGAAGTCTATGTAGTGGAAAACTTGCGTGTGAAATCTACAAAATACTTTATAATAATTACCTTAGCAAATAGCTTTCCAAAATTAAATGTAAATTTTTTTTCCCCAAAGAAATCAGTGGTCAGCTTTGAATTTTCAAGACTATTAGTAAGAAAAGAGTTTAAAAAACCAGCCACAAGTAAATAGGATAAGAAACTTAAGTACAAAAATAGGTAGTTTCGTATTTGGTGATACATGCAATTTAAAATCTGGAGACCTTATCTGGATTTTAGTTTGCTAGCTGGAACCATCTTATGGGATAGTAGAATGATGGTAGCAAATAGACCAACCTGATGGCAGACCATGCTGTGGGTAAGAGATATCTCCTTAGTGCAGTATTATGAAATCAAAATTATGTCCAGTGGGTCTTTAAGAAGTTCTCTGGTGACTGTAATAATAACTAACATGAGGCTAGGAGAGCAGGTGTAAAGCTTTGCTATGGGCAGTTCTTAATTTAGTAACATTTTAATTTTAGTAATATTTTAATTTTTCTGGATTTTTGACAAATAAAACATGCTACTTTTTTTCCTGATTTTTTTTTTTTTCCCTGCAGTCACTTCTCTTCAAGCTTAGCAATGGCTATTTTCAGCAGCCCTTAACAATGCTAGAAAAAATGCAACTACTCCTCATACATTAAAAATATCACTGACATTCATGATTTAAAGCCAAAATTGGGAGTTTGTGGAAATTCTACAGTTTCTCCATTAGGGGGAATCCTTGCTCTATCTTCTGAAGGTTTCAATTTCTCCCAAAGTACCTCAAAGTTATTTTTTGCATTAAGAAACGCTGAACTCTGTAGTTCTGATTCTGAAATCTCTGTTTAAAGTGGTCAGATCACTGATGCTTAGAGTTTAACATTTCAGTGTGCGTGAGAGGGAGACTGACTTCTGTTGATTTGTGCAAGAGCATAGAATTATTTTTGTTCTCTTCTGTACATTATTGGCTGTTGCATGAAAAGCACAGTCCTTGCACAGAAAAGTCAAACAGTTCAAAGACTGATCAGGAGACTCCTTTCAGAATATGTAACTTTTTGAAAGAGTCAGCATAGTGAAGAGTTTAGTGGCAACTACTATAAAAGTTCTTTCTTCTGCCAGCTTTTGTTTTCAGCTCTGACTCCATCACTTCAGCAGTTCAAAATGTTCCACAGAAAAACAACATCCGTATGGAGCTGATTTGCTTAGCCAGTTGGAAAAAAAATCATCATTTTAAAAAACGCATTTAAAATTACTGTGATGGTGGTAAATCTTAAGAGGGCTGCTAAAATTAACCTTGACTAAAGGTTTTCACCTTTTAAGAATCTGAATTCATGGGAAACAACTGTGGCAAAATCTGTATTTTTGCATAACTTCAAGCTTCTTACTTTTGTTCCAAGTAATAAAAGATCATTCACTGTGTTGTGAACTGGGAAACTGTTGTAACCCTGTACCCTGATGCTTTAAGAATGGTATGTCCCTTTAACCCTGTAACCCCTGCAAGACCTATGGACCGACCCTCTGAATGGGATTGGCAAGAAGCCAGGATTATCCCCTCCCCTTTTCCTGACCCTAGAAAAACCCCTAGCACCCTTATCTCTTTCTCTTTTTCTCCTGCTCTGCCCTCATGGAAGCCAAGAATTGAACTGAATATAATTATCCCTGAGATTAAGAGCCTCTAATATCTCATCTGTTCTGCATGATAGCACCCCAGGCCAACTCTGCAGAGTATTTGAGGAGCGGGGCAAGGCCAGGGTGTTGTATCAGGAAACCATTACAGAACCAGCAAACCATTGTAGTGTACATTGTTTTGGTTATTTTTTCTGAATCTTGGAAGATATTTGAGAGTTAAATATGTCTTTGGGAAGCAAAGTTTGATTTTACTAAGTAGGAGTGGGTAACAAAAGAAGGAGATAATTACATCTTTGAAAGGGAAGTGCTGTCTTTTGGGGAGATTCTTTCATCTTTCTGAAAATCCAAGCAATACAAAGCTACTCCCTTTTTTATTTATTTTAAAATCTTTTTTAAGAAGTAAGATAAGGAGGAAAAAAGCAAATGAAATTAAAAATGTTGAGCATAGTGGTTTCTATAGCACTGTCAGGCAAATAGCAAAGTAACAATAGTACCTCTTTGTAATTGTTACAGTCAGTGTCTTCACACAGCGCAGTCCCTGTACTTGAGGCTGAAAGGACCAGAGAAGGCTTAGAATTGACCTAAGCTATGCAACTTCCACTTTGGGAACATCTACCTAAACTATCCATCACAGGCTCATTCAAGGACAAGGTGTTACCATTTTTAGTATTTTAGTTCAGCTGGAGCTAAAATAGTAATAGGAGGTGCTGAGGAAATCTGTTCTTGGAATCTGAAAGGTTAAGGTGACATATCCAGTGATGCCAATGAAGAGTTGAGAACATTTCTAATAGACAAAAAAAGGTGTTGCGAAGCTTCGGTGATGTGACATTGAAAAACAATCTTCAGATGAGTTCTGAATTTTAAAAAAGTGCTTTAGGACAAGAGTTGCAGATGTTCAAATGGAGCAGAAGAATTCCACATCAGCAGCACCAAGCCTTAAGAATGGGCAGTTCCATCAGGCTCTCTAAATACAACAACAGTAGCACTCAGGGCCCCATAGCCTTCAGGCAGCATCAGTTCTCAAAACTAAAAATTACATAAAATCAAAGTATTTTGTTCTACCCCCTGAGTACAAGTAGTTTCAGACAAAATTGGAACTGACCCTGCCTATGCTTTTATAGAAGTCAGATTATCCTCAAAGTACAACAGATAATATCAATACAACAGTATTCTACCAGGTGATGATTTAATCAGCTGACTATCTTATGAGAAAACTGGAATGTTTTGGGCTGTTATATTATTTTCATGTTCCAATAACTGCATTAATTTTTGTTTATACATCATAGTAGTGGTGGTTTAATACAGCAGAATAAAAACAACATATTGAAAAACTAATGGTAGCAGTTTTACATGCTCCATTTTTCAGAGTATAAAGTGAAAAGAATGGATATTCCATTTATGTGAAAGGTGCATGGTATATTCCCAACCGTAACCATTTTTTTGGTAATTATATGAAAGCTTAAATGAAAAAGGGAATTTTTATACTCAAATCAACCTAGCTTCTACAGCTTCTGTAATTATAGAAAAGAATGATGGTTGTAGAATGTACTTAGGAGAAGTGATCTTAATTGTGCACGGAAATCAACAGGAGATGATATTTAAAATTCATACTGAATTCTTGGAGGGTACAGAGAGTGTCTGTGTTGGATCAGATTTTATTTTTACAAGAAATTGTAGGAATTTATGAATATCTACTACTTTATAGCTTATTCAAGAACTTACCACTTGTGTCTTTTGTCTTAAAAAGACTTTTAAAAAGTAGTGCAAGGTTCACAATTATAACTAAGGAAGAGTGGAAAAGAGCTGACTTATTCCACAAATGGATTTGTCAGCTAACTGGTACTGCTGTTTCCAATGCAATGTGTTTTACTGTAAGAGATAGAAGGTTTAGATTGAAAAACCAGAAGTGTAATTCATAGAAATAAAATGTTTCCCAGATAAATCCACAAAACCATTTTCTTAGTGTTCTGGTGTTTGTTGAGTTGATAAGAAATGAAGATTTCTGCCTCCTAAGGGAGGACCCAGTTGGGATACTAGAAAACCAATTCCTGCTGACCTTGCTTCCAGCTATCAGATGCTTTTTCATCTTCGTTCTCAGCTCCTGCCATTGTTTCTGTGATTTTTTTTTTAATAACCAAACAACAAAAGGGGCCAGAGAAGGCTGATCTTTGCAGAAGTTGTGACCAGAGGCAGGAAGGAAACATGAAGACAGTAAGTAAGCAGCAATTGTCACAAATGGAGTTCAGTGCATGGGTGAAGAGACAAGAGCTTATTGGAAATCTGGAAGTATCTGATAGAGGTTATGGCAGAAAGTAAAGGTGAGGGAAAAGTGAAGGCCAAGTACTCTGCACAGAAAAAAGCCACAGATCGCTTTTTTAATTTTTATTTTTCATTTATCAGAGGCATCTTTTATTTGAAACAGAAGCAGGAAGCCACATATAAAGAAAGTAGTGCAACTGTGAACTGTAAGAGCAACAATAACTGCTGCACTTGGAGGACTTGTGACATTTATGTTTCAAGGAAGACATCCATGCTACTGAGAAAACTGCATTCTAGATAGGGCAATGATGAAATTATTTGAACACAACTATGATATAGAAAAAAACCAAACCAAACTTTAATAACTATGTGGTGACATAGTAATGTTTCAAGAGCTATAAGCTAGATTTTGGCTGCATTATAAGCCATGTGACCTCAGAGTTTTCATGCTTATGTAGAGGAGTCCATATTAATTTTTGCAATTATATTTTCAGAGGACTGAATGACTGCATTAACAGCTTATATCTTCTTTTTTTAACTTACAGTTCTCTCCATCACTCATTAGTCTTTTTAAAGCAAATAGATCTTTGGTGATTTGGTAGATGGAAATGTGTCCCTCTGTGTCAGTATTGAGTCAGTCTCTCCATGGGATGACATGGTGTCTGAATCTGGTTAATGACATGCTACACAAGGCAGTACTTAATTAATAAAAATAATGATGTACAGAGATAATGTGCTGATGCTGGCACTGTGCATAGTCCAGATGAGAAATATGAAACTGATATCTTGCATTCTGCTTGACAAATTATGGAGTTTGCAAACTAAAATATAGGCAGTAATCTATTCTCCCCCAGACTTCAGGGACACACATAATTTTTCTCTGCACTTAGAGGTCCCAAAAGTTCAACAGCCTAGACCTAAATGTCGGAACTATTTAATCCCCTTTTTATTTTCTACTTCTCTGGATACTTTTAAAATGGAGATGAAGAGTCTTTAACCAATGCTAAGATTACATTTCAAAATTTTCTAACAGTGTGTTTAATGGAGTCTTAAAAAGACATATATTGAAGTTATTACTGAAGCATTAGAGGAATTTATATTAATAGTGGCTTTAATGGACTTTAATTTCAACTGCATTCCCTGATTTCTTTTCCAGTTTCTGAATATCCTTTTAGAAAGTGGAGTGTACTCTTATGTTTCCTTTTGTGCTGTTATGCTTTCTATGTATGTACTTTGACTTTCTGCAGTCAGAAGGCATATCTGGGTGTTTTTTTATCCATGCATTTGATGTGCCACTCTGAATCCCCTTCTTGTTGGTGTCAGTCCTCTGGAGGGAAGAACTCTCATTAACTCTGCTGTAAGTATGCACAGCTCTGTAGAAAGGGTAGGAGAGGGGAGGGGAGGGGAGGGGGAGGGGAGGGGAGGGGAGGGAGGGGAGGGGAGGGGAGGGGAGGGGAGGGGAGGGGAGAGGAGAGGAGAGGAGAGGAGAGGAGAGGAGGGAGAGAAGAGAAGAGAAGAGAAGAGAAGAGAAGAGAAGAGAAGAGAAGAGAAGAGAAGAGAAGAGAAGAGAAGAGAAGAGAAGAGAAGAGAAGAGAAGAGAAGAGAAGAGAAGAGAAGAGAAGAGAAGAGAAGAGAAGAGAAGAGAAGAGAAGAGATGAGAAGAGAAGAATTCTTCTAGAGGGTTCTAGAGAAGAACTTTTAACCATTTTTAACTATTTGTTTAATAGTTTTTGAACTATTTAACTTTGAAAGCAGCAATAAATTTTCCTTATTTTAGATCCAGTGACAAACTATATATTGGTTTTGGCATTATGAAAACAAGCAACTGCCAGGCAGGATACTTCATGTTGCCTTGAATGATGACTAGCAATTGTACTGAATCACCTCTGAAGTATAGGAACATGTTCAGGGCTAATTCCAAGGGAAGTTTCTGGAGTTAAAGATAGCTGAATTTAGTATAAGCCATCTCCTTAGCAGTCAAACAAAATAACCTCAGTGACAATAGAGTGACTTAAAATTTAAAGCTCATATAAAAACATAGATTTTAATTGGAAGTATATTCATGAAGAAAAAGAACTGACACATTCTTTGATGTTTGACTGTGCTTACTTTTAATGGCCTTAGTGTAAAACCCAGAGAAGACCTTCCTTGAGTTTCTAAAACGTCGATTTACTTAGGTAACATGGGATGAAATTTAGTCTGCTTCTTGCATTTAAATAGGAGGCCTTTCATTGTGTTGCTGTAGGTAATTGATTGGTAACTTTGAAATGGAAAACTCTCAAACATGCAGTACTACAGCAAATAGCTTGATTAGTGTGCCTATGTGACTCTCCACACACACAGTGGATGTTTTCATGAATTGTGTAGAGGCATAACCAATATAGGCTTTCAGAATTTGATGACGTTGCTTCTTGAAGCATGTATGTACTGCTGTAATGAAATACAAACCCTAATAAATGGGAAGGTTGATGATGAGGAAAACATAGTTTTCATATCCCTGGCAAATTACTGATTTCCTGCCTTACTTTCTGGATTACTTTTTTCTTCCTCTATTCTGCAGCTTTTGCAGAAGTGTATAGTAGTTTAGAAATGAACTACTAATAGTGAAGTATGGTACTATTCATCAGAGGAACAAATTCCTCTAGATTGATGACATATTTGTTCTTGACTTGTGTAGAGTATGTTCACGATATTTTTAGGCAGAGGGTCATTACATCCCCTTGTAAATGTGTTGTGTTTGTATATGATACAAGATTCAAATATATTTGAATGCAAAGCATCTGTGATGCATACATAACTTGGGTAAACATTTACATTGCTTCATTAGTCTTCCTTTTCAACTGTTATTTATGATATGTAAGTCAGCCTGAATGGGTATTTGTTAATCAGATTATAATTTACAGAGCTGACTAAATTAACTTATATTTAGGAAATTGATAGGGCAGTTGAAATCTCTCCCTTAGAACAAAATTTTCTAGATAATGCTTTATGTAAGTTCAAGTTGCCAATGAGCATTAATATTCTTGTAAGAAGTGACAGATGTGAACTATTCATCCTAAATTTTTTATTCTTTCCCTAGACAGAACTTTGTATCTAATGCAAAATTTAGAATTACTTACATTTCTTATTTGTCAAATATCCTTAAATATTAAATATATAGATGTGCCTCAGATGGTGTGAGCAAACTAGTATTGAAGATTTTTCAACTGAGGAAAGGAAATAATGAAGTTGGTTTTTCGCTTTTTAAGTTTAGACTCTACACATTAAATATCTAGAAGGCCTTAATTATAGTATCAAATATCAGACATTCTTCCAAACCTGGTTTCAGTAGGTCATGTCTTAATTCTATGCTTTTATTTATTAAGGTGTTGTAATAACATACCAAGGTAGTTACTGAAAAACAT
This sequence comes from Catharus ustulatus, assembly GCF_009819885.2. Taxonomy (NCBI): domain Eukaryota; kingdom Metazoa; phylum Chordata; class Aves; order Passeriformes; family Turdidae; genus Catharus; species Catharus ustulatus. The sequence goes on from NC_046225.1 coordinate 45,499,130, forward strand.
TTTGTCACCACGAAAGTCTGCTTATATAGCTATGCAGATGATAAAGTAGTACCTGCACAATAATGAAGTGATAATTGTGAAGAGGCATTTTTACTTTTAAGATAATTAATAACTTTTATGTTGTTTTTTTGAAATTCCTAACTTTTTGGTACTTGCTGACATGGTGAGTATTCACATACGGAAAGCACGTGGGTGTAAAAGATGCAGACCCATGCTTTTAAGACATTGTGAGCATTGGTGGCTTCTGCCAGTGTGGCAATCTCTGTTGTCCACCTGACAATATCTATTTTTCATTTTGCTCTGGCTTTGTTTTACCAGATTGAGTTATGATTAAGAAATGACTCGTCTCTTTTATCAGCACAGTTTGTAAGTGCTGCATTTAATTGCTCTGATAATCTCTGCTGCTACAGACCTGATCTAATTCACACAGAAGTTTATAATAATTAATAATAGAAGGTATATGGGAAGATATTAATTTCTACTTTTCAGCCCTTGATAAACAAATATAAAAATATAAACGCAAAATTTGGAGTGAGCACATCTTAATAAATCTAATTATGCACCAGATACATCTTATGTACATGTAAATAGCATTTTAGTATCTGGAAGTAGTTGAGACTTTATTCAATGAGGCATAAATGTGACTTTGATTCAAAGGGCTGTCCTATTATGTTAATAAGCAAAATTATGGGCTGTGTAAATATGGTCTCTGTGCATTATTGATAGTCTTAACAGAGACACTTTGGTCGAAATTTATCTAATACTTGAACCAGTAGCTACCTTCAGAGGTAAAACAAGAACCACATAAGTGCATTCTTGGTGCACAATTGCCCAATTGCTTGGCTACAGGAAAAAAAACACCTGTTGCTTTGGGTTCACACTGCTTTCCCGTGATGGTTTATTTTGTTCTTTATTTAATTTTGCTCCATGACTGTGGGGTTGTTTTGTTGTTTTTGGGTTTTTTTAGTTTGTTGTATTGTGTTTTTTGGGTTTTTTTTTTCACATATATTTCTTCTGGTCCTCTGTGACTTAAACTTTGTTGTCTATATTTCTGATTCTGTCTAACCATTATCCTGTTGCTGGATTCTGTGGTACTTTCATAAGGAGGAGAAACAGTGATGTACTTTTACACATTCTCTTTAGCCCCAAATACCATAATCTTTCTTTGACAGTTCAGTTTTATAGTGAGTTGATTACCAAGAATAAATTTTCCTTTAATATTTTTGATTTTACTTGGGATCTGGGAGAGAAGCACTATTTTAATCTTATGTACAAAGTAGGAGCTGTCCTCTCTAACTTATAACTCTTGCCTCAAAGGATATAGCATTAATTTTTAAGAGCTTGCTCCTAGCTCTAGTGAATTCAAGAGATGTCTGTTGTCTTTTACCACTGTCTTTTCCTCAGACCACAGATGCTACACTGTGCAACTATTTATTCCTTCAAGGGATATTTTTGGCTTTTGCAAACCATGATCGTGATGTTGCTTCTAATCAAGCAGGTTAATTTGAATAGATCTGTTGTATGAGAATTTTAATTTTCATTATCTTGACTCTTCTGGAAAGGTAATCGATAACTATACTTTCCATGCAGACAGTGACAAAATGTAGTAGATACTCAGATAAATTAAGATCTTGCACATTGTGAAAAATAGTTCAGCCTAAGCTCAAACAGTCACAGATTTTGCTTTCTAACCTGAGAATCTAGTTCCTCAACTTTTACTTAATTTGTTAATTTTGAAATATCTGTTTAAAAGATCTAAATTCAAAGTTTGCTGAAATTAGTGGAAGTTTGTCTCAATTTTTTTTAGTCTGTCTTTTAATTTTGGTTTACTCTGAAATAAAGTTTTGCAAGGTTGCTTCCTACAATTTTGATTTTATTTGAAGCAAATTTCTTTTGTGGTGCATTTTCACTTCCCTTAAGGCTGGGATACTTTTAAAAAACTATGGAGTTGAATTCCAGTTCTAAATCCTACTGGAGAAGAAAGAGAGAATTAATGGAATTTTGTTCTCTTGTGTACAGATTTTCACCTGAAACATGTTTGCTGCTGACAAGGTTAAAAACTGCTGAAACATAACTGCTGTCTATTCCTCTTTCCTTTCCCCTCACCCTTATCCTGTCTCATAAAGCAATCAAATCCTGTTTTTGGAGTCTACCTTGACATACCAAGTGTCACAGCTTGCTGTTTGCTATATCTTCCACCATTACCTGTGTGACATAATCCTCACATTCAAACACTTAAAAGTAAGGATTGAGAGAAAATGAAAAACTTTGTTCTGTTCTGCTTAAAAACTGATAAAAATGCAGTGTATGCATTTTCTCTTCCTTCTGTGATTGGGTGGTGTTTGATGTGTCCCTCAAAGAGGATCATGAATATGATCTCTAGTTCTGTGTTAAAGGTGATGGTTTTGTGGATGTTTTTTTGGCTCTTCTAGCCTCAGTTTCCAGTTTTTAAGATAGCAATCTATTCACTTAGTAATCTCTCATTAGTATTTTAATATTTTGAATTTTGGAGAAGATCAGGTGCAAATAATAATGATCATTTTGGAAAAAGAAAAGAAAAGAAAGGAAAAGAAAGGAAAAGAGAAAAGAAAAGAAAGGAAAAGAAAAGAAAAGAAAAGAAAAGAAAAGAAAAGAAAAGAAAAGAAAAGAAAAGAAAAGAAAAGAAAAGAAAAGAAAAGAAAAGAAAAGAAAAGAAAAGAAAAGAAAAGAAAGGAAAAGAAAAGAAAAGAAAGAAAGGAAAAGAGAAAAGAAAAAAGAAAAGAAAAAAGGAAAAGAAAAGAAAAGAAGAAAAGAAAAGAAAAGAAAAGAAAAGAAAAGAAAAGAAAAGAAAAGAAAAGAAAAGAAAAGAAAAGAAAAGAAAAGAAAAGAAAAGAAAAGAAAAAAAAAGAAAAGAAAAAAAGAAAAGAAAAGAAAGAAAAATGAGTTACTGGGATTTCAGAGCAGGGAATGTGTGGAACAATATGTTGAACCACAGGCACAAAGTGCAGTAACTTCCTGCTGATTTAATTTGCTTATTCAGTGAGGTGGGGCAATATGCAGTCCTGCAAGTGATGTACCTTCATTCTTGTGGTCTGTCCCATGAGTGCAGAAGAGGAGAAAAATTTCAGATGCATTCCACTTTTTGCAGCAGTGTCTCATTAGTGTCTTGGTTGTACTAAACTACTGCTGAACTACTGTTACATTGGGATAGATCCTCAGGACAATTTGGTCAGTTTCTACAAAAATTCATGCTGGATAGGCTGAGAAATATATCCACAGAGAAACAGTGAAATTCAGCTATTTGGAACTCTCTTCAAACTTGGGAATGGAATGAACTTTGGAAAGAATGGAATCTTCATCAGTTTCCTTCCAGGAGGGTTGGATTTTTAAAATTCCTTTCTTTCAATCAAAGACATTACTCTCATGCATTAGGTTTCCTGAGTACAAGATTGCTTACCTGCTTTTGACTAGAGCTACTCCAGCCTTTCCCATATCTTTAATTTCATCTCTTCTGCCGGAAGGCAGACAACCTTGTTCTTCTCTGTTTTTCTCTGTTTGTTTTGCTTTTCTTCAGCAACTGCTTTAACTCCAGTTACTCCTATAGAGGATCTTCAGTCATTTTCCCAGATTCCTCTAGATTTGTCTTTATCTCAGCCTCATTTCTTGGTCACACTTACCCCATTACTAAAGCTGTGCCAGGGATGATCTTTGCTCTTCCAAGCACCTTTTTTTTGTAGGTAATACAAGAATCTTCCAAACCTCCCTCTGTTTCTTGGCAGTACTACAATGTAGGGAAGATTAACACCAAGTCAAATGCCACAGACCTGTTTACAGTAATTTCACGAATACAAGCCGCACCAATTTGACTAAGATTTTGCTCCTAAACCGGAAATGCGGCTAATAATCAGGAGCGGCTAATACAACCTCAGAAGTGCCTGCCAGAGTGCTGAGCCGAGCAGCTGCAAAGTCGGCATTTTGCGATTGTTACAAATCGCTACTCTGTTGCACCGCGGGTGGAGCCTGGCTCCCTGTAGGCAGCACGGGGGGCGGGGAGAGAGGCGGGAGAGCTCTCTTTCCTCCTCTGCCACAGCCCAGGGGAGAGACGGGGGGGGGGGCCCCGGCGCTGCCATTGCCGCAGCCCGGGGAGGAGAGGGGGGACCCGGGCCGCCCCTACCGCGGCCCGGGGAGGGGGGGGGAAGCCCGCGCTGCCATTGCTGCGGCCCGGGGAGGGGGGGAGAAGCCCGCGCCGCCATTGCTGCGGCCCAGGGAGGGGGGGGGAAGCCCGCGCCGCCATTGCTGCAGCCCGGGGAGCCGACGGGAGCCCCGCGCAGCCATTGCTGCGGCCCAGGGAGGGGGGGGTAAGCCCGCGCCGCCATTGCCGTGGCCCGGGGAGGGGGGGGAAGCGCGCGCCGCCATTGGTGTGGCTCGGGGAGCCGACGGGAGCCCCGCACAAGCCATTGCTGTGGCCCGGGGAGCCAACGGGGTGCTTTGTCCCCGCCCGCCGCCGCCGCGGCAGGAGCGGGGAAACTCCGTCCCTGCCCGCCGCCGGCGCCACGGGCGCGGGAAAGCTCCGTCCCCGCCCGCCGCCGCTGCCCTAGGAGCAGGGGAAAGCTCCGTCCCTGCCTGCCACCGCGGGGCAGCGCCGACCCGGGGTGACCGAGCCCAGGGGCAGCGGCGGCCGGCCCCGAGCGGCAGCACCGGGCTGGGCCACCTGGCCCCGTCAGCGGCCCCTAGCGGGCCGAGCCTGCACAGCCTTAGCTCAGCCAGTAAACCCCGCCCTGCCGCGGTTCTGTTACTAATTGCACGCGGGTCCTCGCTGCGAACGACAAAGCGGCTTATATTCGGGTGCAGCTTATCTATGGACAAAAACTGAAATATTTGCCAAGACCCAGAGATGCGGCTTATAATCAGTGCGGCTTGTATTCGTGAATTTACTGTACATGTATTAGATTACTATGACTGAAGAGAATCATGATTGAGGAAGCACTGATGCACTGGAAGGACTGAATTGAATACTTGAATGTTCTGTTTGGGTTTTTTTAAGGACTTGAAGTGCAAAAACTTGCATTATCAGTGATTTACTCCATCACATTTCCTTGTAAGATGTATTTATTCCTTTCCCTGCTTCCTTATAAGATCAAAACCAGTTCATGTCGTATGTTTTCAGATATATTGGTGTGTTCATGAGCAGTACTTTCTGCAATGTCTAGTCTAGTGTATTTCTCAAGGTTTGCTTCCCCATCCGTACAGCCCAAGCCTAAGTCAATTCTTTGAAATATATGACACTCTGTAGGTCACCTTTGAAAATTTTTTATTGCACATTTTCTTGGATTTCCAAGGGTCATATGCTCGTGTTATCTTCAAATTTTATTTTTAAAAATTTATTGTCATAACATAGTTGAACTTTTTAATCCCTTCTATTATGGTTAACATTGATAAACATTAAAAAATGCAGTTTCTTCTGATGCAGAGACTGTTGGGTTCTTAGCCAATCATCAATTTCCCATATTCTTAAAAAGTCAGTAAATAACTTCCTGGAATTCTGATGACAAATTAAATGGAAAATAAATCTATTTTCTAACTTTCAGACTTCACATAACAGTAAGAAGCTCCCTAAAGAACACTAAAGGGTTTACTGATAAATCGAGATTAATTTCCACTCTATTCTTATTGACTTAAATTTTTTTGTTGTTTTTTTTCAGAAGCAGTGCAGAATTCAATATCATAGATTTCAAATTTTCACAGGACTGATTAATGAACTGGAGATGCATATTTTATACTTAAATAGCTGAACTTTGATGAAAGAACTAATTTTCTTCAAATTTTTAAATTTTTTTTATAAAATTCTTATATATTTTTATATATAATCCATGTACATTTTCGCTTATAAGGCCACTGCTATTGGTTGATGTAGTTTTTCAGGAAGACAAAGATTGTTACACCATAGTAAATAGCACTGATACTGTGTATCCTATCATTAATATACCTTCTAAATATTAATAAGTACACTAATAATACATATCTTTCTATTTTAATAGCTACTAACTTTTTGGACTTCATTTTGGAGAGTGGGTTAGCAAACAAAAGGAGATTCAGTTGCTGATTGCTTGCAATTCTTTCCTCCAATACATTTCTCATATATGTGGCTATGCTCCAACACGCTTTCCAAAATAATTAGGTATTGTAATTTTAAATGTTCAAATATGGCTTTTTTATTCCATCCCCCATCCCCCCAAATTTGAGAATAGCTTACTCACTGTGATTTTGCTTTTTCCCCCCTTTTTGTTAAGAGAAGGGTAGATAAAATGCTCGCATTTTATTGTCAAATGTAACCAGAGAAGGGCTACAATGTAAAGCCCTAATGATTTACAGGCTAAGGAAAGAAATAATTACTGGAAATATGTGAATGGATATTCTGTCATGAAAAGAAGTGATTTTTAAAATTTATGAAGTAAATGGTTCTACTCTATTTTTAGTATGCAGATTAGCTTTTAAGATACATCATTGCAGTAAACATAATGAAATGTTTTAACTTACTGCTCATTTGGAATTGACTTTTTTTTTTTTTAAATAAAATCTTTAAAGAAGCTCTACACCTGCCTAAGACTGTTTATTTTTGGTATCCAGAGTATGGTTGGACTATTTGACATATCAGTCTTTATAACAAAACATCTACCAAATGCTATTGCACTTTCTAATGATCCATGAAGACCATGAAGAGACTGCTATAAATCTTGTACGAAGGAAAAACAATGTTGTTCATACAGATGGAGAAAACAAAGGTTTAAATCCAACTATGTGATGCCCTCAGATAACTCTTTATCTTCTCAAGAAGATATGCTACATTTTCTGATTCCTTCTGGTAAAACAGGCTGTTTTGAAAACTTCGCCTTGACTGAAATCCTAAAAAATAAATAAATGGAGTTATGATTTGCTGACTTTTGCCCAGAAGGCTTGTTAAAATACCTGAGGTATAAACATGTCCTTACAGATGGAAAGGAAAATGCACAGTTCTTATGAGAACCCCCTGAGGATTTTGTGTTAGCCTTTGCATTCACATTGAGCATTGAACCAAGTCCCAGAAATGGGCTAAGTTCAGAACTGCTTCAGCTGTTGGAAGACTGCAGCCAGGGAGTAATTTGCTCAAGATATTTTACATTCAGTGTGCCTTCTCTCTGTCTGTATTCCAGTAAGCCTGTTTCCTGGAGATTTACAGCTCCTGTGCTACTTGAGCTTAGTGTGAGCTACCCAGAATAACAGCTGTATGTGCTTCTCTGTGCAGTTTAGACTCTAAGATAGGAGAAAAGAGGAAAAATATTGCACAGTCAGTTTCCTGGGATGACTAGGCCCTTATATTTACTGTGTATGAGCTACAAATGACTGAATAATGGATTTTGGCTGATAAAAAAAGAAAAATCTTATAAAAGGATTTTTATAATATTTAAAGTTATTCTCACTCTGTTTTGGACATAGTGCCAAGACCTCATATACATATATTTCCATGTGAAGTTTACTTATTTAATTTCACTGGGAGACTTCCTTATATGAGGACAAGTCAACCTGATCAAGGTGCAGAAAGTAGTTTAAAGTTCTTCGTCCTTCTAATGCATGCCAAAACACTCAACATGTTCCATAGTTAGTGCGAAAGAAAAACAGCTATGTATTGGCAAGCAGTGTTTTTAGACACCTCTGGGGGCAGGTTTAAGGCTTTTTGAGACCTTTCCAGCTTAATGAATGTACCTTTAGATTCTGGAACAGGTTTTTGGATTCTATGTTCAAGTTTTATAAGTTATTTATAATTTTATAACTTGTTTTTTAGCATGGCCCAATGGAAAGTAATACACTAAAGTTGATAATGTATTTTCTTTCCTTTTGTTGTCTCCATCAGAAATTGCTGAAAAAACTCACAATATTTAAAGACAATTCAGTTATATAGATATTTAGATATGACAAGCCCCTTTAAAAATACTCTGAAACTGTTGAGAAGTTGTGTTGTTTGCAGTGTTGTGATTTGATTCAACTGTCTGTATCTGGAGAAGAAACTTGGAATAATGATCTGGAGAATACTACATATAAGAATTGTAAATCAGCCCTTGTGCTGGTCCATGCAGCAGAAGGTTGGGGAAGGTGGGACTCTGAGATCAGAGGGTTTGATGTTTGCAAGCAGTTTAATGTGTATTCATGAGAAACAATACCAGCAGATATTTTCTGAGTGATTTTTACACATGTAAAAAGTGAACAGTACTTGGTGGTTTTTACATCTGCTATCTAAAATGTTAAGGCTTTGTTCTTAGGAGTTGACCTTGTATGTCTAGAAAGTAAGAACTTAAATGCTGGTCTGAAGTTTGGAATGAGCCAGAGTGCATTTTGTGTGGACACAGCATAATTTAAAGCTTTTTTTTTTTTAATTGTAAAGCTCTGGTTACACTATTATAGGGAAATAGCCTTGGTTACTCAGTAGAAGAAAATGGCCATCATAGACGATGTGACTTAAGCAGTATGTGTCCATTTTGTGCCAATCACAATGCCATTCATTGAGCAAGTGAAATAATGACCTATGATACTATCGATAAAACTTCTCTAACTCAAAGTATCATTATCATGTACTGTTCCCTTCTCGGTAAGGAAGGATAGTTAAGACGAGATGAAAATGCATGTATTATGCTTGAGCCATGCTAACAGATACAAAATATTAATTAATGCTCACTAAGGTGCTGGTGCAGAGAATTCAATAACATGCAGCTAATTTCTCCAGTTGAAAAGCTGATTTATGCTGGAAGCCTGTGCTGATCTGCCATAGTCCTGAAGCACTGGGATCTGTGCTGCTAGCTGCCCTATAGAGATGATAATGAATTGCTGGGGAAGGTAGAACTAGGACTAACTGTAACCGTCTCTGGCACTTACCCACACTCTTGTCATTTTCCATTTTGTCTACCTCCTGTAAGCAGAGAGATTTCAGGAGATTCTGTGAAAAAAGAATCTTGCTACACTGGTACTTTACCAAGGTGAGTAAATACTGTAAATAAGATTAAATTGTTGAAAGTGAATAAAAATATATCCATGATAATTTTTGGGTAAGCCACAGACCAGAGATAACATGAGAACAGGTCTTAGTGATAAGATGAGATGGAAAGACAGACCCTAGATGGAAAGGCAAAGTCCAAAACATGCAGGTGGAAGGCAGAAGGCTCTGTTGTCTAAGTCTTGGATAACTGGGCAAAAAAAGAGCCCTCTGATAAGAAGGAACCAGGATGAAACCAAGGTTTTTTCATTAAAAGTTTTGCTTGAAGGTGGCTGCTTTTTACTTGCTGACTTCACTCTGCAAATGAGGAAACCTATCTAATGACACCACACAATATGGAATTATTCAACTATATCATAATAACTTTCCTATCTCGTGCTTCATCTGCTACTCAAGGTTACCCATTTATTTTAAAGTCTTAATGTCCTACGTAGAGCTATTATAAACTTTCAAGCTTATCTGAGAGCCTAATATGCCCTGCAACATCTTTATAAGATATAATGATATGTGAGACTGAAAGAACTCAGCATGAAACAAATTGTATTTCATATGAACATCCAATAAAAACCAATAAGCTTGGTTCCTACCCATTCCATTTAATCAAGTCATCCTAAACCTAACTGCATTTTGGTAGAGATGCTAAGCTAATTTAACTTTTCTGTGGTTTTTTTCCAGATTTAAAAGAAAAGTTTTTGTGCCTTTAAAATTCAATGTGTGTGTTCATTTTGGGGATCTGGAGGCGTTTGCAGTTTATTCCTCCTAAATATGCATTTTGAAATAGAAACAATGAGGTTTTTTGTTAGATTGAAAAAATGCATTCAATTTAATTTTAAAAGGAATGTTAGATATTCTGTTACAATTGTTATGGTAATTTTCATAACTGAAACTGTTGACCAGCAAGGTTTTGATTCTGTAAGATAATTCATAAATAAGCAGGGAAGGTTTTGTGCTAACTCAAAGGAAATTAATATGGTGAAGGATAGCTGCATGAACATAGCTTTGAAAGATTCTTTTCTGTGAGGACATCAGTGTTGATGTTTTCAGTGCTTTTATTTCATGGTAGTGACCTGAAAAGCTCATTACACTATTTCTCCCAGGAAGATATACAGTAGGTGACCCCAAGAGCATTTTCACCCTTGAGGCAGACCTGGTAGATCTTTAAGGATATTTGATTAATGTAGAATTCTCTGCTTTTATAAATGCTGAGTGGACTAAATGAGAATTAGAATTATGATACATTAGTGTTTTTCATTTTCCAACACTGAGGATATACAAATAGCATTCTAATAGCTCACTGCACAGCTATTTAATATATTTTAATGAGCCTTTGATATTTGACATTTGGGGTCTCTGTGTATTGGAAGTAGCTTATACATACTTTATTTCTTACGGAAATGAAAGCCAAAAAAACTTGCAAGACCAGAAACTGTGATATGTGGATCACTTCTGCATCCGCATCTGCAAGTTGCATTTAGCAGAAAACTGATGAACACACAATTTGCATTGAAGCAAACAGAAAAACTCAGGTTTGGAAAAGAAGTAATAAGTTAGCTACCGTCAGTTTTTTTGGGGGGTGGACCTATGCCATTGCTGTGCTGAACATGGCACAAATAACAGTTCCATTCATGGAGTTGAATAAATGACAGGCCTCTGGGACCACCTAAGATTTGCCTGAGATAATGATTTCTATTTCATTATTAGTGAGTACTTAACATCTTTAAGTCTTAAATTGTACAAACAACCTGTAGGTTTTTTTTGTGTTTTTTAGAGTTCTGCCTTGTTGAATATGAAATTCTTTCCTTCTTTATTTGTTGTCTTTAGTCACCAGAAATTTCTGACCAATCCCCTTTTCCTGTTGCAGGAGTATTTTACATTGGTTTATAGTTCACATGAAAAATGTTTAGATTTTTTGACTATTTAACCTTAGCTTTTTCCCCTTGATTGACTGTCCATAAACCTTGATGGCATGAGTTGGAACTTGCAAGACTTTAAGCATGCAGTAGTCACTGCAGATACCAGAATTATGTGTGTTTCCTGATATACATCCCTCACAACTCTTTCATTACACTCATCCTTACCGGACCAAAAATTCATCTCAGTACTTACAGTTTATATTTTCAGTAGGTGTTTGCCTAAAATAGCATACTTTTAATGATCTTGTGTAACTGCAGTCTTTTTCTTTGGTATTATTTAGAATTGCAAACCATTCCTGGAAAAAGTATCAGGCATTCCTACATATTGACTCACACAGGTTTTATTCTGTGTCATATACTGTAGTAACCATGAATGCTCCCAGATATCTTAAATGAGTGACTAATTCATATGCTGATTAACATCCTAGTCCTATTTTTTAATAATTTATTTCTATTTTATTTCCATTTGCTTCAGATTTGCAGTCACCCTTTTTGATCATTCTCCTACAGTGACTAAATCACATAGTGAATTGTGATTAAGCTAATTTTAATGTGATCATAATGCAGTGCAATTATAATGGTTCCTTTGTATTTTCATAGCTTGTTTAAACAATAGAGCAATAATTGTATGCTGACAAGAAATGGGTCAGGACTTCACTCTGTAAATCTAATTAACTTGTGAAAGTGCCATACAATTAATGTAAACTGAAGATGCTGTATTTTGTTATAGCCATGCAAAAGATAGCTCTTGGTAAACTATTCCACACTTCCTTAAAAGCTATACATGTATCCAACCTGTATCCATGTCATGGTTATATTCTGATTATGTTCTTCAGAGTCTCACATTTCATAGCTCTACTACCCTTCATGGAATGTGTATGCTTTGATTTACTATTTCACTTCATCTTCCTTATCTGGAAGACATTATAGATAGCCAAGTTAGCGTATTTCAGAATGAAGAAAGCCCATTACCCCTCTTTCACATCAGAAGCAAAACGTTTTCTTGCACTCTGTAAACTCCTTACTAAAAAAGATGCAGTTTATAAACATACTTGTCCAGTATTGTTTAGTTACATGTGAATTTCCATTTGATAGATATGAATAAAAATAGTCATGCTCTTAATGACTGTTCTGCTCTATATCTTGGAAAGAACAAATGTTGTACAAAAAAGGTGCCAGTAATAGTTTGTCTTTCACTTCAGTGGGTCACAAAAACATTTTGATTCAGTTGGTGAATAAAGGTGATTTCCCAAGGCATGGGAGCTATTACTTATTTTTTTTAAACTTAGTTCCTGTATTTATTTTATTTGACAATCTCATCTTCCAGCTTTGTTGCCAAAGGCTAGAAGTGTCCTACCCTCTTCAGTGACAGTCTCTATCACTCATTCCTGAAGGTCCTTGTGAGAAAGAATACCAAAAGATCTCATGACTTTTAGCAAACAATGAAGTTATGCCTCTAGTGAATTTAGTAGATGCAGGTGGGGATGTCTCTGGTAGTTGTTTAGAGGCGAAATGAATCATATAAAAATATCAGGCAATTGAGCAAAAGATTTCTGCTGTATTAAAAAAATACGTGCGAGTACACTGACTTTTAATTTAATCATGGATGAATGTTTTTACGTTTCTCCATAAAATAAGCAACTTTAAAAAGTGATGCATCATGTTAAGTGAATTTCATGTATTTAATAACCCTTTGACTACAATAAACATTTAACCTGCTGGTATGAGAACTACGAGTTACTGCCTGTGTAGCTCAGTTCTTGCTTTAATTCAGACTTGAGCATCTCATACAACATGTAACTATTCCACTGCATAGTTAATAATTTTGTATTTCACATAAAATGTCAAAATAATTATGCTTATCTTTAGGGATTGCCTTTAAAATCTTGTTTTGATTTCCTTCTTCATCAGGATCTGTGCTTTACAGTATTCCATACTTTATGCTTCCTTTTCTCCCTGCCCCTTCATACCTTCATATTGTATCTTTGGTTGTAAAACTCCTCTCACACCACTGCTATGCTTAGAAACAGTAGCTTCCCCTTCTACTCCTACTTTGAACAGATTTTTAAATATTATCATCTCCACTGGCTACTATTTACACTTGAAGATGAACCTTAAAAAATTATATAAATCAATCAAAACATGACATAGCAAAGTGAAGATCTTTGTTTTAAAAAATATTTTCTTTTCCATTTAATTTTCAAGCCTCCTGACATTAAAAAAAAAAAAAAAATCTCATTTTGACCTATATGTCAAACACAGTATGTTTCTAGGTCTCTGTTTGTCTGATCAAGGAAGTTCCATCTATGTAATTAAGGAGAGATATTTCAAAATGTCTGATTATCAACTGAAAGTGTTTTCTTAGGAATCAGATTTCTGATACTAGACATCCATATATCAGATAAAACCTAACACTATCTAAGGGCTTTTAATGGAACAGATGCAAATTCGGGTTAATGTGCCTTTTACTCTAGGAAGAATGACAAACTGTTGTAGCAATTTGCACAAGATGTGGTGGATTCTTTATGTCTTTGGGCATCTTTCTGAAACATTTCTTGAGCTATTTTAATCTAGTAGTTAATTGTTTGAAGAATGATGGTCTGGATCAACCACTAGGTGAATCTTCATATTTATTACTCTGCCAAACAGTCCTGAAAAAGACCCAGATGACAATGCCAGGAAGTCTTACAAAATAGTTAATCTTGAAGTGGATTTGGATCTGTTGGACATAGTTGGGAGGCTAGGTGTAAAGCATCAATTTTCTCCCCAGTTATCAGTCCTCTGTTGGGTGTGTCCTTAGTTCCCAGCATAGCTGTGTTTGATTTAGCATGCTCTTGTTAGTGACCATCACCTTTTTACAGTCTTTGCAAAACATTTGATTTGAGCCACTGCCAGATACCGTCTCCACAGGGACATACAGAATCTCTCCTCTCTTTAGCCTGGGACTGTTAATTGCTCTTTCCTCACCCAAGAAGTGACACTTGGTTTGACTTCGAAGCAAATAATTCAGAGAGCAGTAACTAGAAGTGACAGTGACAATTTTTCTACCCCAGGATAATATTTATTATAGAACATTCAGAGTTCTTGGCATATCATGTATAAACTAAGCTGGAGTCAGAGTCCGTATTAAAAAACTTTGTTCATAAGTTGAATTCAGGTCAGTGTAGGAAGTAAAATAAATTATTCTGAATTGTAGCGACAGTTTTAGAAGACTACAAATTAGAACATTTTTCTTAATGCAAAAATTCGTTTAGTAACTCAATTTTCTTTATGTTTTAATTTAAACTTTAAAATAACCCTTTGGGCGGAGACTATGTATGAGAAATTTCAGCCCAATAGGGACTTTTTCAAAGTTAAGGGTAGTGAAAATATTGCTAGGGATGGAATTACTTCTGTAGAACATTAACTGTGACTCTGTACTATAATTACCTTTCTTAAATGAGACTGCAGAATTTCTGTTTTGGAAATGTCTTTACACTTTGAAGTTATCTCTCAATTAAGTTGAATTCTCTGCTGCTTCATGTTTGTCTCTGGCTGAACAGCAAATAGGGAATGAGTGCCTTGTTTTTTATTGAATGAAAGCTGTCCAAATGTGTGAGGTAACTTTTATTTTTGAGGAAGAATCTTTATGATCTTAAAAATAAGTTTATACTTCTAATTCCAACTACTATTTGATGCTGCTAATTTTACATTATTCACTGCATTCTGCTAACCAGCTAATTCAGATGGATCAGTAAAAATTTAGAGTTATTATTTTTCATGATTTTATCAATCTCAGAATAAATATAAGGAAAAACTAAGAAAATTTTGAAGTATGAATATAAAAATGCATATTGCAACATATGTTAATGAAAATATTAGTCATATTTGCCAATTTCCAAAAAGAAATATGAAGTAATTAATGTAGTAACACTTTAATTTTAATATATTGTTCTACTCAAAATAAGAGGAGTAAAATTAAGCAGAATCATCATGAATAGTTGAATATTTTCTAGCAGGGCAAATAAATAATACAGGCCTACAGGATAATAATGAGAACAGAATAAACACTGAAGTTTTAATATAGGAATAATGTGTGTTGACTTTATTAGATATTTTGCTAAAGTATTTAATCAGATTCACATTAAAAAATATAATTAGTAACATCTGTTATTATCATGCCAAAACCATAAAGCAGGATCAATTGCATCTAAAACATTTATATGAAGTTTCTGTTAGAATCAAGAGTCCCATCAATGCATGCAATGAAGCTTTAAATCAATATTCGCATTTCAAAAAGAAATAGGACAATAAAAAAATGAATAATTTTGCTGAAAAATGTCTTCTTCAGGCCTTATATTGTTACTTGCTATGCCCCTTCCAGAGAAATGGTTGTATCTTTATTTCTGTGCCCACAGTTCCTACAACCTATACCCTTGACAGCACTTCGAACAAGCTTATGCAAACTGTAAATAATTTTGTTTCTGGTCTCAAAGAAATTTATGTTGGATGATAGGACAATTCTTTGAGCATAGAAGTCTCATCTGAGGTAGCATGTATTTCATAACAGTGAATCACAAATAGATTTTCTACAAGTTTCCAATCACTGTTTTAATAGAATCCGCAACATCAGAAATAGGTCTTCTCTTTCTCTGTTGAAGAGTTCATACACAGCTTTTAAAAGAACCTGCAATTGTATACAGGAGTAATAATTTTCCATTTTTTTTTGTTTGAGACTTGCCCTGAACACTGATAGTGGGGAAAGTACTTGGAGAATGTTTGCACAGATTTCTTAGCTTTCTGTAGGCTATAATTATCTCTGCAGATGAAAAAGAAGGCTGTATTTGTTCATGCTCGATACACACTTACACTAGGTATGTTTTACTAATTTAACATTCTAAGTACTTAATTGTCTTTATAATGGTTCAATCAGCCATATGCCTCAGAGGTTATACTGAGAGCTTGTTTGATCCCCAGCCAATGTTTAGTTTCAGATTATAATGAGCAGTTAGTAAGTACTCACCATCTGCTCCTGAGAAAAGGGAAATCTCCTTTGTCTTAGTGGACAAGTGGGAAAATAATTCAAAAAGCTGATCATTAGTTCATGTAAATAGATAATGGGCCAAATTTTGTTAAGAAAAAACAGAGAAACAAAATTCTTACTGCTAGTAGTGACCAGCCCTGTGCACCAATACATAGAGCACTAACTGACTAGAAAATAGGTGCTGGGGTTTCTACTGTGTAGCAAGTCTGAATAACTTCTGGGTAACAAATTCAGATTAGATATATGGATTTATTTCTTTCTATCATAAGGATGATCCAACACTAAAATATGTATCCCAGAGAGACTTGACTATCCAACCTTGATAGTCAAAACTTGATTTGACATGGTCCTGAGCCATCTGATTTAACTTGACCCTGCTCTGAGTGGAAGTATGATCAGCTGATGACCAAAGGTTCTGGTCAACTTAAATTGTTCTTTGATTCTATGGTTTAGCTGCATGATATCATTCCTTCAAATTATGTCCAGGTATAACTCTGAACCACTGGAATGACTTTTTTATTCTGAGGTGAAGTGACTCCAATATATTACTCAGTTATTTCTGCTCTGGTCTTCATTTTTTCTTGAATCTGAAATGTATTGAAAAGAAGTGAGATTGTGTGGCAAAAACTACATCTTTATTTATTTTAGTAGTAAGAGAATGAGATATTTGTCGTATCTGATGCTAAATTTGAAAGTTTAGACTTTAAATTAGAGGTCCAGTCTTCAGAAGGCTCATGTCCTGTCAACAAAATAAAAGCTCTGAATAATCTGTCAGATTTCATTTTGACTGTATACACACTGAGCATTGTAGAAAATAGTCACACAAGGACCATATCTTGTATGGAAAAAGAGGAGTCTTTATTTGTGGTGTGCTTGTAGGAATAGGCAAACTATTGGTCTTTACAAAGGGAATGTTGTTTTTTATTTTTAAAGTGTAGTGTTTTCAATTTCAGATTAGCATTGATGCCAAGCCTGTGAAGGACAAAAATGAGTCTAATAAACTGTCTTTTATGTAGCTGATAGCTGGCATATTTGAGGTGACTCAGCGAAGGCAGGGCAGACCCTGATATTTTAACATAAGATCGCTTTGTAATCAATTTGCCCAACAGGAAGCAATTTCTTCCAGCAAGTAGCAAAACCATTAAACTCTAGTTTTCATGAGAAGAGGATGCCATAAACAAACTGAATCCTACAGTGCCAGGACCATTTAGATCAAGTCACTAAATCAGTAAGAAATACCTAGGCACAAGTCTGTTTAGGCTTTTATTTTCTGCTGTTTACTGGTTATCAGCTTGCCCTTAATAATTTGACTTCATTATATTCACCACTCTGGCACTTGCTATCACTTTCTTCATTGATCCCTTGGATCTTTCTAACATGCTACTCTGTGCAAGTATCTTTACTTTTCTACTAACTTTAAAAATGCATGGTCTAGATTCATGAATTGCCGTTGATATTAGGCTATTTTAATATTTTTGATTTATAACACAGGAAAAATACTGTGAACTAGGTGTTTGTCTGTTATAAATCTTGAAATAATGTTAAGTTTGTAATACTGTGACCTTAAAATAGAGTAATAGTTAAATAGTTTATACATTAAGTGAACATCCAATGTTTTTAAAGAAATAATGTTCCAGTTTTATGCTTCTCTGAAGAAAATGGTCCAGCTTAAACCAATTAAGGTTTGTCTTTTCTAATACTCCTAGAATCCAATTTTATACATCTATTTAAACAAAATCCAATTTAGGATATTGGTTGGCTTGTGAACTCCCAGTGAGAGAATGTGAATTTGTTAAGAAAATAGACTTTCTAATTTTCATACTGATTCTTAGCTGTTGAAAATCTAATTTGAAAACTCAGTGTCGTCTTCATACATCATACAGCACTTGTGGTGGAGACTGGCAACTTTGAGGGAATGTGATGCTATACAAGACATTTTTCTAATAAGATGCTAATTTATGCTCACATTTTGTAAAATAAGAAACAAACAAACAAAGAAAAAATACTTCTTACCAGAATTACCGTAAAAACATTGCAATTTTCAAAATGTAACTCAATAATTACTGTTTTGGGTGTAGTCTCTCCACACACTTCATGAATAGCATTCTGAATTTCAGTTGATTTGTCAAGAAGTTTACTTGCTTCTAGCAGAGAAAATTGTTTAATGGGATATTATTTATTTTGCCACAAACTACTCACCTCACATTGGTTCATTCTGTGTGTCTGTGGAGATGATGTATATGCAATTTACTGTGATACATTGCTGCTAACTGAAAAGGGTAAAAAAAAAAACCTTAGGAACATTTGCAGCAAGAAATAGCACATTTTCCTGAAGGAAGGATTCTGGAAGGTTTCTGTCACTGGGAAAGAGGCAGCTCTGGCAACCATGGTGGAGAGAAGCATCCTCTTGGAGATGTTCATGCAGTGAGCACATGGCAATGCTGGGTTTCCAGTGGAGGGATGGCTGGAAAGGTGGCAGGTTACTGCTGCTGAGTGCACAGGAGGCATCTCCCTGGCTTTGCAGGAGTCAAGCAGTAGGTATGGGGAAGGCATTGGTGACACTTTCCACAGGGAAGGGAGGACAGAAGTTCTCACAATTCCCAGTGATAAATCTAAGCATGTATCTTTACTCCTCTGGAATTCCACCATAAAAATCACATTTCTCTGCATTCTTATTACCCCATGATACTACCCTTCTGATTTTAATGTAGCAAGAAAGACTAAACTAGGTTCAAATCAACTGTTTGGGAAAGCTGAGTACAAATGTGCCTGCAGTCACTGCTCTCCTCTGCTGAGTTTTTTTATCCCCTTCCCTGTAGTGATCTAAATGGTAGAAAGGGAGAATATTTTTGATGTTCCTCTTCATGTCATCAGCACAGGAGGAGGCTGCATATTCCATTTCCTAGACTGTAAGATATCTCAGCTGCTACCAACTTGGAGTTGCTGAGTATGTACTTGTGTTGGAAGCTGTGACATACACACAGTTAATACTCTAATCAATATGCCTTTGATGTACTAGAAAGTAACTGTGATGTCACATTTTGCATCAAGCTATGAAATTTTACATTATTGATGCAGTTTAAATTTTTTCTTACTTTTCTAATCTATTTAAAGCATATATTTCAGGATTGGTTTCAAAAATAGTTCTCATATTGTTCTGTTGGTGAATCCTGCCATTACAATTACTGCTGAAAAAATGATCAGACTGCTGCAATAGAGAAATATGAGGAAGATGCAGAGTTCTCAAAAGGAATAAAAATAGACTTTTTTGGTGCCTATAATAATTAACTGGGTTTGCTTTAAAAAATTTTAAACCTCAAAAAAAAGTTGAATTATTGCCTGGAAGGTTTAGTAATTATCTGATGTCATGTTTCTGTTAAAAGGAAACATGAAAGAAATTTACATAGAGATTAAATGATCAGTATTGGGA
Organism: Catharus ustulatus; assembly: GCF_009819885.2. Classification (NCBI taxonomy): domain Eukaryota; kingdom Metazoa; phylum Chordata; class Aves; order Passeriformes; family Turdidae; genus Catharus; species Catharus ustulatus. The sequence continues at coordinate 45,518,497 of NC_046225.1, forward strand.
AAAATATACTTAAGACGTTTTTTGTGTTTTCTACAAAAGATCTCAGCATTGTCTTATTACTGAGGAATCAGTGTGGTTTACATTACTCAAAATTGTCATTATTTGTGACTGGGGAGAGAAGTCTATACTTTCTGTGGCAAAGTATAATGGTTCATTAAAATGTTTTCTTCACAGAACATAACTGTCTCTGAGCTCTATGGTACTGCAAACATTTTAAACAAAATCAGTGAAGCCTAAAATAATACGCCTTCTTTTTTTGCAATATTTTATTTTATGTGAAGCCCTTGGAGCAGATACTGGAATTTGGGGTCGTGTTAAGTCTGGTAAAAAACTTTGGTGTGACTTTGTGTTTGTTTCCAAACACATGGTAAAACCATGGTAATAATTACAGTATTTGCACGCGTATAAGGCACACCCTTTTTGACTAAAACTTTGGTCCGAACCTGGAAGTGTGGCTTATACCCCGGAGCACCATTTATATGGACAAAGTTCGGAAGCTGGCTGACCCAGAAGTGTGAGCCCACAGCAGCCTCGAGCCGAACCCTCGCAGCCCCTGTGGCGGAGCAGCACCGAGCCGAGCCTGCACATCTCTGGTGACGAGGCAGCACCGAATGGCGGCCGGCCGGCAGTGGCGGGGCAGCTCCAAGCGGCAGCCAGCCAGCGGCGGCGGGGCAGTGCTGAGCCGAGCCCGCATGGCTCCAAGCCGAGCCAGTAAACCCCGCAATTGCGCGATTCCGTTACTAGTTCGTTGCTTTGTTGCGCAGGAATCCTCCCTGCAAAATAAAATTGCACCTTATACGCTGGTGCACCTTATATATGGACAAAGCTTGGAAATTTGCCAACACCTGGAAGTGTGCCTTATAATCTGGTGCGCCTTATACTCATGAAATTACTGTAGTTTTTTGTTGCCTGTGAACTAGTAATCTCTGTGAGGCGTGAGATTTTGAGGGCAGTCCATTAGATCATGTTTGGAACCTCTGTTTCAGCTCCTCTTTTCCCTACTACTCCTTGCTGTATCCATTCTCTAGTGCCCCTGTATGTGTTTTCTTTCCTCAACAAAATTCTGATCAAAAGGATAAAGAAAAATGAATATGAGAAGCTGAGCAACAAATTCCATATAGACAGTAACCAATTCCATGTAGATGAACACTGACAATGATTTACTCTATTTTATATTCACAGTATGAACATGAGTAAGATTAAAGAAACTGTGTTTAATGAAATAATTGTAAAGGTTTGAATGATGAGGTATTTGTTGTTGGGGTGGTTTTTTATTGTTTGGGTTTTTTGTTTGGTTGGTTTTTAATTATTTTTTCTCCTGAAGCGCCTGTACGCTTGTAGTAGATGATGTTTTACATTCCTCTGGCATATTTTAATTCAAGCGTATTCTCACTATACATTTTCATGCCTGCTGGCATCTGTCCAATAACAGGTAATAGAAATATTAATTTTTTTTTACAGTAAAAAGGAGTAGTATATTCACTCCACTTGGTAGATGATGGCCTGGTTTGATTCAGAGAGGTATTGCTAACATTACAGAGGGTTTATGAGAGATTTGTTAGCGAGTGGATACCTCCATTTGCTTTGTCTACTATAAAGCTCTATGACTCCATGATTTTTTGGTATGAGAAAACATTTTTATTTTGTTCTTTCTCCTGCTTTACATAATTAAGGAATATGAAGGTGAAAGGTCAGGGTGGGAAGCACAGAGTGTCACTTTTGTGACCTGGGCATCCTGTAGTTCTCTGTTGTGGGAGAGCTGCTACTGAGGCTGCCCATACAGGGAAGGAATTAGAGCTGTGCACATTTCATCATGCCTGCTCAGGAAAGGACAGGGCATTGCATTCTGAAACCTTCCTACATGAATGCAGTATAATTAAAAACCCTTTCATAAAAATTTTAACGACATTATTTTGAGAAGACAAAAATGTACCATTAATTTTACAGGGTATAGTAATCTGCTATTACAAAGGATAGCTAAATATTTTATATGAAAAAGTATCAGAAATGAAAGTATTTCAATAGATTTTAATGTTGTCATATTATCTTTTTTTCATGTAGGGTTTTCTGTCCACCTCAAAATGGAGGAAATCTAAATTTTTTTACGTTCTGAAGCTAATTCTAGATATTGGAATCACTTGAGTATCTATGTGTTTACCTTTTTGGCTTGCAGAAAAAATGATTAGGTCCTGGATAAATATATGTGCTATCCTATAGATTCAAGCTGTATAAAATTTTAGGTCACTTGAAACACCGGCAAATTTTTAAAATATTTTCTTTTTAAAGAATAGTTTAATCTAGATTGAGAACACTTGTATGCAATTTGATGCAAAATACTGATTTTGTGCAGTTAAAATTCTTATTAAGTAATGGATAAAAGGGATTTTTTTCAATGTATACATGCATACATGTAGATAGCAATTTAGAACTAGGGAAAACTCATTCTCTGTGAGATTTGCCAACGGCTGATGTAGTGGAAGCTGCTGTTTTTCTTCATGAAGTAGGACTTGAGGCACACTACTTCCCCAGATTTTGCAGTAAAGGAAATGATAACCCTCCAGATACTCATTGTGATATTTGCATAAAGATGAACCATATTGAGATTAATCTACTTGATGTAGAGAGACATTCATTACCTTGTGTTTAACATTATGCTTTTTTAAAGTGGCATCTAATTATGGCCCTCGTGTAGCAAAAATACCTTTGAGGAAATGTGTGTCAGCTGTTGAAGAAATATATCTGCCTATTCTTCCTTAAGAACATGTTAATTGTTCTTTGGTGTTTTTTGTTTTGGTTTTATTTTAAATATTTTAGTAGTGATCATTTAAAAATGCTTCTGATTATGAAAAATGCATGACATTAGGTAGCAAGTGGCATCTCAGTGAGCCTGCACTGAGAAAACACACATTTTGTTTGACTGCAGATGTACTAAAAGAGATACCAACATATGTCAACATGTTAAAATCCAGAGCTGGCTGTGGGAATTTTGGACATTAGATGAAAATATAAAGTTTATAGAAAGATACACTGTTGTAGGGCTGTCTGTGCAGTCTGTTTTCTTCAGCATCTCTTCCCTGTACAAAGACATGTAATTGAAGAAGTCACAGTGAAATAATATCTAAATGCTGTGTCATAATGTCAATATGTATCTTCTGCATTTTTTAATGTCGTTTTTCTCAGTTCAGTTCATTGCTCTGTTTGGTTCCTTGTCTGGTTTTCCAATACTATGGGAAAGTGTACAGTAGAACATATTTCTCCTTTTCATTTTTGACTTTTCTTCAGTAATACCTTCATAGAATGGAGTGGTTCACCCTAAAAGTAATGTTTATTTGTTCTCACGTAAGCACAAATGCTGCCCTGTAGTTGAATAGCTTTTAACTTCTGATTTCACTACATTTACTATTTTCTCTCTCTGCTCTTTGAATAAATTTACAATATCCTTCTTTCTTTGGACATCTGTGCTTACATGATTATAATAATTGTAAAGTCCTCATCAAGTGACAACTCCATGGTGATACCCTAAAATTTACTAGAATTTTTCAGCTTCCCTAAGTATTTTTTAGTAGTCAGCACTCCTTGCCAAAAGACCATTGCATAGTGGATATCCTGAACTTCATGAAGTGTGTTTGAAGGACTTTTCTCATGGAAAATATTTAAATAAGTAATTGCCAGCTGTGATCTGTAATTTATCATGATTTTTTTAAAAATCTGCTTTAGTGTCCTTGATGAAGGATCAAAAAACCATTTGGTAGGCATATCTCTAGAAAATATTACTTAATGGATACTGGCGCAGATAATATAGAACTGATATGTTTTCGAGTTCTTGAAAAGACAAGTTTATCTGAATTTTGAGTAAGATCTAAACTTCTTTTAATATTTACATATTTTACAGGATCTAATTTTAATTATTTTTTGCTTTTTTACTTAAAAAGAAATATTTTTAAGAGATAGACCATCTTTTGGTTTGTTGTGTGAAAACAAGCTCTTATTTCTGGAAAAACAATATTCTATGAAAAAAACCCAGATAAAGATGGAAGTATTAAAAAAATTGCTACTGCTTCTTTCTCCTCATTTCCTGTAGCTCAGTTTTCTCAATAAACAGACAGAATTTTTGGTCTGCATTTATTTCATTTTTCTGATAGATATCTGGAAAATCTGACCTGTGCAGGCATCTTCAGAATGGGAATATTTTGTAGTTCACTTCTTCCCTTACATTCAAGTGTTTCTTTGCCTACTCTTAGAAATGGGTAGATGTCAAGATGATGAATGTAGTTTGAGGAGGGGAGAGTAGCTGGTTTGGTGTTTAGCCCCTTGCTAGGTTATATCAAGACAATAAGATATGAGTTCAATATAAAAAAAAGGTAAATTAATACATGAATTAGGCTGGCATTAGGCTGATATCTCCGGTGACAGGAATAACTTTTACATTTAGATATACCATTTTGATGAGTTCCAGTTATCTCTGTGCTTCCTCCCTTCACCCCCCCCCCCCCTCTTTTTTTTTCTCTAGATAGAGAATGCTTCCTATTCATTCCACCTGATGAATTTTCTCAACCCCTGTAAGGTTATGACTCATCCCCTTTTTCTTTTGCTAGTGCTTTGCAGTTTTCTCTCAATAATTCCTTGCAATCTTAGCTAATACTATTATATGTGACGTTCATTTTTCCTTGGAAAACATAAACAGAACTGCTGATTTTAAAATGACTGGGAGAAAAAAAGACAAAAACTGCATACAATATAAAAATATTTTTTACATTTTAATACTTCTGTGTATTTTTTTCAATTTTTTTTCATATTCCCAACCAACATTAATGAGACTTATTGAACATTTGGGTTTCATAAAACATTAAGTGAACAAGACTTCAGTCCTTACTAAACAGGCAAATTTACAGTAATTTCACGAATACAAGCCACAGCAATTTGACAAAAATTTTGGTGGAAACCCGGAAGTGCGGCTAATAGTCGGGTGCGGCTAATATATTAATAATTTTCTGACATTTACAACCCCAGACGTGCCAGCCAGAGTGCCGAGCCAAGCACCGGCCAGTAAAAGCCGGCATTTCACAATTGTTACAGTGTTACCGTGTCGCCCTGGCTCCCTGTAGGCAGCACGGGGGGCGGGGAGAGAGGCGGGAGAGCTCTCTTCTTCCCTCCTCTGCTGCAGCCCGGGGAGGAGAGGTGGGGGGGGGGGGGGGGGGCGGGGGGCGCCGCCATTGCCGCGGCCCCGGGAGCCGACGGGGGGGGGGGGCGCCGCCATTGCCGCGGCCCGGGGAGGACGCGGGGGGGCCGTGCCGCCATTGCCGCGGCCCGGGGAGCCGACGGGGGGGGGCTCCGCCATTGCCGCGGCTCCAGGAGCCGACGGGAGCCCTGCGCAGCCATTGCCGCGGCCCGGGGAGGGGGGGGGAAGTGCGCGCCGCCATTGCCGCGTCTCGGGGAGCGGCGGGAGCCCCGCGCCGCCATTGCCACGGCCCGGGGGGGGGCGGGAAGTGCGCGCCGCCATTGCCACGGCTCGGGGAGGAGGCGGGGTGCTTTGTCCGCGCCCGCCGCCGGCACCACGGGCGCGGGAAAGCTCCGTCCCCGCCCGCCGCCGCTGCCGTAGGAGCGGGGGAAGCTCCGTCCCTGCCTGCCACCGCGGGGCAGCGCCGACCCGGGGTGACCGAGCCCAGGGGCAGCGGCGGCCGGCCCTGAGCGGCAGCACCGGGCTGGGCCACCTGGCTCCGTCAGCGGCCCCTAGCGGGCCGAGCCTGCACAGCCTTAGCTCAGCCAGTAAACCCCACCCTCCCGCGGTTCTGTTACTAATTGCACGCGGGTCCTCGCTGCGAACGACAGAGCGGCTTATATTCGTGTGCGGCTTATCTATGGACAAAAACCGAAATATTTGCCAACACCCAGAGATGCGGCTTATACTCAGTGCGGCTTGTATTCGTGAATTTACTGTACTTGTATTTGCCTTAAAGTACACATGCTTTTAACCATTAGAAACATACTGTTATCCATTAGGATTTGTAAAATCCATGTCTCTTTACTGAATTTAATTTTTGCAAATGCTCGTGTTAAACAATGTGGTGTTGAATTGGAAACCATTAGTCATTGTGAAACAGCAGATCTGTCTGTTTGCTCTTCCTGTGCTTGTCCTGAATTCACATCCTGTGCTGTTCTGTGAAGGAGTAAATGAGGGAAAATTGGCTTTGACAATTTATTGTCTCTTCTGAATTTTCCAGAGGAGATTTCAACTTCCTTTATTTACAGGTGATTTTTCCCTTGCACAGCTTATGCATTTGAAGACTATTCAGCTAAAAAAGATCTACTTATACAGAAATTAAGTTTTAATAAAATGCTTTGCAGAAGAGCACACTACACAGATTCCATCACAAGATAGGAACAACAGCTATTTTCACAAGTGCAATTTCTGTGAGCTAGGAAATGTACATATAAACCAACTTAAAGTGATTTCAGCATATGTACAAAGCTAGTCAACTGCTTATTATCAAATTTCACAAATGACAGCATATGTTACTTATCTCTTCTTTACTTCAAGTAAGAACAGTAGGATTTTGTTCTGACCATAGAGAAATAAAAACTAAATTCTGAAGGATGAACTTAGTAGATGAATAGTTTTATTAATTTAGTTCATCCATGAGCTGCTTGACTTGGTCACATTGCCCTGTGCAGACAGTATCTTGCTTCCTCTTCAGTTTTTTCATCTGAGGAAAGTTACCATGGTCCTCACCTGTCTTGGTTTTAGCTTGCTCTGCATGTCTACTCATTTCTTTCTAGGGCATTAAGCAGCTTGTGGAAAGCAGATTTCTTTTTAACACTGTTTTGGGAGTCCTAAGTGTTTTGGCTACTTAGATTCACTTCTCATCCCACATAGCAGAATAGGCCCCTTTAGTGCAACAACTTTAACCTCGCCTTCCTTTTTCTCGTCAGGTCACAAGCTGAAGAGTTAGAAGACATCTAAGAGTCTTGATTGAAAGAGTTTGCCTTTATTTAGTACAATGTTCGACCACTTAGGAATGGCTACATGGTATGGCATGAAGGTGTGGAGGTAGGAGTGCCACCTCTAAAATACTCTGGAGAAACTCAGGGTTTTTTGGGGAACCAGTATGAGAGGCAGCACATTGGTGACACAGGGAAATGTGACTTAGACACTGTTCTCAAAACTCTTTCTTTGTTTTCCTCCAACAACTATCAGTGAATGTTAATCCTCAGAGAAGTCAATTGTACCCTCGTGAAAAGCTTGGTCCTCAGCTTGTTCAGAAATTGTCCAGTGTTCTCTTACAGGGTTTGATAACTGATGATGTATAAGACAGCATATTGCAAAAAGTTTTAACCTTGCTTGTGCTAGTTTCTTTGATACTGTTCTGCAGAGAAAAATCCTGAACTGAAGGCTATTCTTGTGTTCCCACTTGAGTTTCCTGTCTCTTAAAGTCTCTGCTGGCTCTGCTATCTCTTAATCTCTTTGCCTTGGGGAAGTAAGGCAGTAGCTTTTATTTTTTTTTTCCCCTCTTCATTGTAGTTTAAGCACACCAAATATATTGGTGCTGGTAAAAACTTCCAAGTATAACCTGGAGATCTAATGTGTGTTGTATAGTACAGTACAATGCATATGTAAAGTATGTGGCTATTGTTTGATTGCTTTTTCCCTTGTGAGAGAACCCCCCTAATTTGTCTTTATATGAGACACAAGAAAGTTGGATAAGTGCTAAAAGGGAAACACAGTACTCACATTTAAAAAAGGAAGAAAAGACAACCCTGGAAACTACTGACCTGTCAGCCTCCCCTTCAGCCTCCCCTCGTGCCTGGAAAGATCATGGAACAGATTCTCTGTCTCGTGTTGTCCCGTGAGAACAAGGAAATATGACAGATATGCTGAAGACAGAATAAAGAAATTTCCTCATATAGGTTCAGGAAATTGTGTAGTAGTGACTGTGATTGAAAGCTGACATTAAAGACTGAATAGAAATTAGCTAAAAAAGTGCGAGGATTTTTTTTTCTGTACAAGCTGAATTTATTTGGTTTTAAATAACTCTTAATTCTGAGTACTGCAATATTGTTAAATACTCTGTTTTCATCTTTTTCCTTAAAATATAGAAATATAAATAAATAAACACCAGGGTCAAAACATGCCATTGAGCGCGAATCCTTATATGAATTGGGGACAAAATTATATAATGAAGTAAATTCCTCTCTTGTTTCCTAGAGTACTCTCATTTAGGTTGTACTTTTGTGGGAGGAGTATTCTGGCATAAGTTTGTAAGTGTAGCTATGGGACTATAAGCAGAAATTGGGGGTAAGGGGACTGCCTGCAGAAATTATTGGCTCTTGAGAAAATCCTCTCAATCTTAGCCACTATGTTGGAAATTCACAAATAAAATATTTGCATTCATAGGAAACTGAGATACACAGAAGTGAACCAATTTTTTTTTTAGAAATTACCTATTTTTTAATAATTTGGGCTTTGACTTAAATACCAAGCTAGCTGTTTCTCATTACTTTGGGCCTTTTGAATTTTTTTGTATTAAGAAGTCCAATCTGGTGATGAATTGGAACATCTGAGTTGACCTAATCTCTAGATGAGTGAAAATCCTGCAACACTGCCTACATTTGCATCAGTCAAGAATGTTAATGTTTCTTGATGGCAGTGGTGGAAATGTGTCACAAGTCCTAATTAAAGGGAAAGTTAAAGGAATAATTATTTTTTCCTGTATGTTGCACAGGTTAATTCTCTAGCAACTAACTTCACTGATGTAACAGTAAGCTCAACCTGTACTTCTATTTTCACTAAATAAGAGAATTCCCCTGTATTGGTGCTTCTCTTTGTAGCTTTAAAATGGAAAATTAAAATTAGAAGAAGTTGATAACACTAGTTTTAAATTGCAGTTCCTCTGGAGAGTCAAGTCAAGCTTCTATCAGTCCTAATCCACTTAAAAAAGGATTAATGCTAAATTTGGACATTTCGTGTCACAAGAGGAGACTTGAATTTTTAGCAAAAGCATCTTTGATTAGATGTCAAGAAATATTGTCATCTGTCAAGAAAAATTATTTTATTGCACAACCCTAAGTTGTCTTTTGGTTTAACTTTGTAGTATGTGTCAGGCTTTTTTGCAAAGCCAGGAACAGTTGCATAATGGATAACATTTTTGCAGGATCACTTTTACGATTGATGTAAATCTGCATGAACTGTAGAAATAACTTTGAGAACCCAGTAGGCTAATCTTTGGGATCCCAGCATGATGTGTACATGTGAAATAAACATCTTTAAAATGTAAGCTAGAATTTGGAGAAAATCTAGAAATTTGTTTTAACTTCTTTATTATTTTGTTTCTCTGATGAAAGTCGGTGAAATTTGCATGTAAATGTTATTTATTGGATAACCTAAAATAAAAGTCATATGCAACTATTAAACCTGGACACTAAAGAAAGACTGTAAACATGCTCGAAATATTAGTGACATCATGTCTGCCCAAAACAATTGAGCTCTGTAGTGCTCTGTGGATGTTTCCTAGTACTGTTAGAGGAAACATTCTTGCTTACTTTTTTCAAAGTCAGTTAAAGATTTACAGTTTTATTAAGACTTTGATGAATGTAGAGCTGTCTTTAAGGCATGTGAAAGCTGCTTGTGATGCAGCTGGATAAGTTTATGAGGATCCTGGAGAATGTTGTACAACAATTTTTTTATTATTATTATTATTTATATTATTCTCTTGGCCCTAAGTAATGTATTATGCATAGAAAATGTACTGGTGCTGCAACAACAAATAGATCAACTGAGAGAACAGCCTTTGCCTTAGGTATCTTTGGAACTGTGAATGGGAAGCTGGATGATGAATTGGATAGTCTCCTTCAAAGGACAGATATATAGTGTCTGAAAATGAAAAAGCATAAGTGCATGAAAGCATGCCACAACTATATGTAGTGCAGGCTGCTCTCAGTGATAAAACAGTTTTCTATCACCTTTACTACCATTGAAGTATGTCAGTTTAGGGTCTGATGTTCTGCCTTATTTATTGGAGTCTGTATACATCTATATACAGTATAACATTTTGTAGTGCCTATTCTTGAAGAGTAAAACCCCAACATTCATCTTTGTCTATGTTAAAAAGTAAACTGTTTCCTTCAGTTCATTTTCCTCTAGAAACTGCGCTCTTATTTTGATGCTTGCCTCCTTTAGTTATTTCCGAAATGCACAAAAGATATGGTCTATTCTAACCTTGGTTAACTTGCAGTTGGAGACTGAAGAGTTTCATCAGCATAACTATTTAATGGAGACACGGTTTAATATTCCTCAGAAAACAATAGAATTATATTTGAGTAAGGTTCAAATGAAAACAAAGACTTAAGTTTCTGGCTTCTATTTTATGGATAATGTCTAAGTTGAATTTTCTACATCTGCTTTCTGACCTGGATTGTGGTAAAAGCAAGGTTGTGACAGATAATAAGTGGTCATCTAACATACGAGTTTATAATACCCCAGAACAAGATTCATGATATGAGAAGGACAAAGCCTGATTTTGAGGACATTGTAGACCTTGCCTGGCATTGTATAAACCATACTTCTGCCAGTAGTGTAAAACTTTCCTCATAGTATCTCAGTTTAACTTTCCACTCTCCCATTTATTTGAGGTGTTTTTAAAATCTTTATGTAATTTTTCTTTTTCCTCCCTGTTTTAATTTTATTTCTTCCTTTGTCTCCGAGGATTGAAATGTGTGGATATTGAAACATGCTCTGTGTTCTTTATTTTGTCTACTTCTTTGCTTTGTCCTTCCCCTTTGCCACACTCTGCTTTTGATGCTCTGTCATTTCATCAGTTTTGACTGAATTCTTTAAGAGCAGTAAGATGGAATAAGAAGGTTTGTTTTGCCTGCTGTGTGGAAATTCCAATGAAATCAGCCTAAACTAACAACAGATAATGACTGACAAATCAGGTGTTAAAAAACATCTTTAAATTTAGGCTGAAAAACCAAAGGGAAAGGGGGGGTGCATTTTTTCTCATCTTGGACATGTTTAGTACACTATTTTTTCAGACCTAATTCTCTAGAAGGTTTGAATGCTCTTAATGCCCTTTGAAAGAACAGTTTGGAAAAGATAGGGGCGATCCTTTCCATCCCAGTTTCTAAAAGTTCAGTGGTCAGGATATTTGCTTGGGGTAAAGGCAAAACCCCAAATCTCGTTTGTGAGTTGAGCATAGTCCACTAAAAGACTGCACTCATGGCCGCCACAACCTTTGTAACTCTTGTGATGACTAGGGGAATGTTTAATTTCCAATATACAGCCAAAGGCAGTCCCAGATATTTTGTGTGCAGTACTGTATAACCACCTCTGTGTTTACTGCAGCTATTCAAGTTGCGAAGGCAGGAAGGTGTTGCAGGGTATTGCTCCTGTTCAGGTATACCCCAAATCAATACCAGGGTTTAAAATTCTTGGTTGATCTGGCCATGGTGACTGACCATGGACAGTGTTTAATCTTAAATATAGACATCCCTAGAAATATATAGATATCCACTAGAATGAAAGGCTTCGTAAGACATTGGCTAGAGGAATCACCACAAAGTTTAGAATTATTAATCATTTTTGATCTAAGTAAATATGTTTGCTACACATAACAATTGATGGCTTTGCATGATTATAGAGTAGAGACGACTCATCTGAAGTATGTCAGTAAGGGAACTGGCTACAATATTGATGAGTTTTAGTGTGAGAACTCCAAGCATTATCAAATAAAAAGAAAATGAAAAAAGGTGTGTGAATTCAAAAGTAAGCAGAGTGTTCTGTTCTAAATGTTCAATATACAGTAATTTCATTATTATAAGCTGCACCATTTTGATTAAAGTTTTGCTCCGTACCCAGAAGCGTGACTTGTATTCTGGAGCGGCTAATATATGAAAAAAACTTCAGAAATTTACCAGCCGGAAATGCGAGCACGCAGCAGCCCCGAGCCAAGCTGAGCCTGCGTGGCCCCAAACAGGGCCAGGGCCGCCCCTGGTGGCTGCAGGGGAGCCGGGCCGGGGCCGGAGGGGGAGGGGGGAGCTGTGCCAGGCCAGGGCAGCTCCGTGGAGGGGGAGGGGGAGCCGAGCTGGGCCGGTACAGCTCCGTGGTGGGAGAGGGGGGAGCCGAGTCAGGCCAGGGCAGCTCCGCAGCGGCGGCGGGGGGGCCGTGCCGTGCCGGGGCAGCTCCACGGTGACGGCGGGGGGGCTGGGTTGAGCCTGCATGGCCCTGAGCCAGTAAACCCCGTGATCCCATGATTCTGTTACTATTTGGCAACTCTGTGAAAGTTGCATGGGGATCCTCGCTGCGAATGAAAGTGCAGCTTACAATTCGGTGCGGCTTATATATGGAAGAAAAACGAAATGTTGCCGACACCCCGGAAGTGCGGCATATAATTGGTGCGGCTTGTAATAATGAAATTACAGTAATTTCACGACCATAAGGCACACCGGACTGTAAGACGCACGCCCCAGGAGTTGGCAAAATTCGCAACTTTGTAGATCATATAAGGCACATCGGACTATAAGGCCCACTTTTTTTTTGCAGCGAGGCTCCGCCCCCAGCTCCTCCCATGCAGTTGCTGGCTGAGGCCCCGCCTCCACCCAGCAGCTATTGGCCCCTGGGCCCACCTCCACCTGGCAGGGGCTGTGCCACGAACCACTGGGCCCGCCTTCACCCGGCAGCCATTGGCCCCCGGGACTGCCTGGGCCCGGGGGGCGCAGTGCTGCGGGCCCCTGGGCCCGCCTCCACCCGGCTGCCATGGCACTGCCGGCTCCTCCCATGGCTCACAATTCACACTTCCGGTTTGGCAGATTTCGCAACTTTGTACATCAGATAACGCGCACCGGACTATAAGGCACACTTCCGGGTTCGAGGGAAAATTTTAGTCAAAAGGGTGCGCCTTATAGTCGTGAAATTACTGTACTCTATTTCCAGGAAGCAAACTGTAATCTGTCTACATGAAAACTATTTTACAATTTGGAGTACTACAATGTTGCCTAATGAATTTCTTGTTCACTCACTGAAAGGATTTGTATATTTACTTTTGCATAGTTCATGAAAGAATGAAAGGCAGGATAAAGGCAAACCTTGCTTATGTATTTATAGGAGGGAATAGCTGTAGATTCAACTATCTAGATCATGTAGAATGAGAAATACCAAAAAAGCTTTCGTTGAAATCTCTGTAAAAAGAAAGTTTTGGAAATATTATTGTGTTCAGTAGTCATAAGATATATGTAAGGATTCTGAAATGCAAGATGACATTACTTGTGAAAGAGAAAAGACCAGTCAAATACCCTTGTCTTGTAACCATTGTCAGCAGTGAAACAATTAAAGACTTTTCAGACAGCAATTACAGTAATTTCACGATTATAAGTTGCACCATTTTGACTAAAATTCTGGTCCGAACCCAAAGTGTGGCTTATAATCAGGTGTGGCTTATATATGGACAAAGAATGAAAAGTTGCTGTTTTAGTTTGGAGGACAGGTGTCTACTAAGAAGGGCAGGAGCCTCTCTTTGAAATGGAGAATGTAAACCCCCTCCCTCCAAATTATTATAATTTTGAAATCAAACGGCTCTCAGGCAAAGATATGGGAATTAGGAATAACAGTTCTTTACTAGGGAAATTAAAATAGAAATACAATACTACAAAGAAACAAACTCCAAGCCCTGAAAAAGTCAGAGTACAATCTGACGCCCCGTCAGGCAGGGTGTTGGTAGCAGTCCCATAAAATGGTGACTGCAGTCCTCTTGCAGTGACAGATGTGGTTCAGTTGAAGCAGTGGTCCTGTAGAAGACACAGTTTTCCTCTGGATGTCCAGTGGTGATGTGGAGAAATCCAGTTTTCCTCTGGAGTCACACAGTGGAAATAATGGGCCATTAGCAGAAAATGACTCACTGGAGGGAGGATGGGTTGTGAAAAGATAAAGAACAATGCCCCGCCTGGTTTCAATGGATGCCGCCACCCTCAACAGATGGTGATAGAATAGATACTTCTTATCACACTCTGTATTGTAACCCAAGACAGTTGCCGACACCAGGACCTGTGGCATATAATCAAGTGCGACTTAGAATTGTGAAATTACTGTAATAGTATTAATGAGCAGAGCCTTAAAAGACAGCATTTGTATTTGTGGATAGATGAATTTATGATGATGATAGTTGTGCATGATATGCTTAGAAAATATCTGTGGGTGTACTGGCTGAATATCTGTAGTGAATAGAGTTCTTCCCGTGACTCACATGTGCTTATCTCTTGGTCTAAACCCCAAAAACTCTGATACCAGAACAGGTCTTCTTTTGCAAGCTTCTACTCAAAATCCATATTCATTCTTTATGCCTTCTCCTTTTCTACTGTGTTGCATCAGTAAGATCAATAGTTTTTCTTTATGCTTTAATGATCTATGTGCTCTTCCCTATAAGTAAAATAAATAATTAAAGATAATTTTCTTTTGGAGCTGTGGTTGGAAATATCAGTCTGCTAATACCTCATTTGTGCTTGCAAGTAAGTATTTTTTAATTAAAGTAAGCAAAAGTGAGTTAGTGAACTCTGTAATATGTTACCTACTTGTAAGATTTTTATTTAGAAATATTTTTCTAAATTTGTGCCATTTAATTATATAAATCAGTGTTGTGGCTCTACATGGACACAAATAAAGAACAGAAAGCAAAATACTGGGGTTTATTTATTTATATATTGAATTTAGAATTCTAGTGCATTTGACAAAATTCATATTAGCATTCCTGGAAATGGCTTTATAATGATTATCGCTTTTCTCCGCAGAAGGAAAGAACAATGTTGCTTCATTTCCTGTGTGACAAGAAAGTTAGATAATAACTACCTTAAAAACATCTTCCATGATTACAACAGAACTACCTTTTCTACAGAAAATGTGTAATTTCTGCAGAAAGAAAATGAAGGAAAAAAAGGAAGTACTCTCTTACTGTTGAGAGCATTGAAGTATATCTCCATTTTACAGGAGTATTTGAAAAATCTAACAATTTAATAGGGCGCTTGCTTGATTCAGTAGGTATCAAAACTTATTAAGACAGACTGGCATATCTTCCTAATGTGTGAAAATAATTAATTTGAACCAAAGACTCGTATTGTGGGACAGGTTTCTCTCAGCATCTTAAAAATAGATAAATAAAAAATTGAAAAAAGTCTCTCAAAGAGAGCTGCAGGTTTTGATTAGATTTTTAGCATGTTTTTTTTTAACACTTTATCCCCCAGTATGATTTGTTTGTGGCTATTTTTCTTTACTCTTTCCTCTTCATTGATTCAAATAGTCTAGTACTCTTTTCTTATTAATATTTCTGTGTTCTTTTATAGATTAAAATAGAAAATAAAAGTAGAAAAACATTTTAAAAATGCAAACACAGCATTGAAAGTTAATACTTCTATATTTTTTTGCTTCTTTTTCTTCCCAAGTATTACAAACTCAGTAACTCTTTGACCTTCTTCATTCCTTTTTGCTGGCCAATGGTCCATGATTGGAGGGGAAGCTTTTGTTTACCATCTCTGAGTAGGATTCTGTTCTGTATCTTGTGGATATCTGCAGGCTCCATCTATTCTCAATACCAGAAAGCAGAAAATTTTGCTATTTCTTGCCAGTCTTAGGCCACCTGTCTCTTTCTGATTTCCTACTGTACCTTTACCCACACATTTTGAGCATTATTTATTCACTCATGTTCCTTGCCTTCAAGATGTTCCATTTAAAAAGTTAGGAAGAGGTTGGCAATGCATATAAATAAAGATTTGTAGCATGGGAACTGATTTCAAGTAGGTGGATTGCAAATTGGTACTGTACTAAATCAGGGACTCACCGTGTTTTGTTTTTTGGTGAAAGTTTGTGAAATGCCTTTTATTTGTTGTTTACTCAGTTCTGCCTTGTTACTATTGGAACAAAAAGAACCCAATACAACTACTAAATCATGCTGGAAATATTCACACTTATTGCCATCTGTCTAATTGGGCTTATCTTTCTAATTGTTGTTTTTTTTTTTTTTTTTCATCTTTGTTTGGATGAAGTCTAGGTTGATGTTCCTGAAATACTGGGATTGCTGTTAGAGTAAGCAAACTTCCATGTGTTTTTTAGAGCATGACTTCTGTTTCAACTCTTACATTTTTTTAAATTGTAGTGCTAGTGAGTGCTACAAATACTGTCTTTCTTTACTGTATAAATATACTATGACTGTCTTAATGTTTTTTCTTATCTTCAAGCATGAGACATGGTCTTTTTGGAGTACTATTTGTGCTAAAGATATAGATATATTGTCAAGGTATTTTTAGTTGCAAACCAGATGCAAACCAGACATCAGAAAAAATTTCAGAGTAAGAGCAAATCATGGCAAAAACATATTTGATCAAAAATACTACATGAACAAAACCAAATGAGCAAGTGTTTTTATTTTTTATAACAATGCTGTAGAATATTTTTTTATATGCTCAAAGTATAAAATATGCCAGGAAGAATAAAATAGGATTTCATCTTGCAGAAATTATGTAGCAAGCTGTAGAAGCAGAACTCAGATTCAGTTGCGCTGATCACATCAGACCAATTTATGGAGCAGTGGAAACAGATAGTGCTTCTTTCACTGAGTACACCAGAACATGGCCTGCATTTGTCTTGCTGCTGATTAATCACTTTTTATTTACTTGAACATAACATTTGATTTCTTTGTTCCATGAAGTTAAAATAGAATGAAAGTTTGCCATAAAAATGTTTTATTTCGATAAAATAATCTTTGGCCTAATATATGTCCTAGGAAGATCTGTGAAGTCAGACAAGGCAGGCATCAAAGATTTCATATTCCATTCCACTGATTCCACTGTTAAGACTAAACCCAGCTGGTTTTCAAGATTTTTTTCCACCTAAGCAAAGACTTTTAAATGTAAGTATTATTTAAGCAATATTTACTGACAAGTTGTTAATGTAATTTCGTAATTGGGTCATGCTCTTGCAAGGATAATGTTAATAATCTGAAACCTACTTAAAGTGGTGAACAAAGAACAAATTTAATTTTCATGCACATATGTACAATGAAAATGTTTCTATTAATTGAGGAAAGGAAATGTCTGTGGTTTTAATAGCAACACTATGTTTTTTGCTTCTTAGTTATACTTTCTGTGAACAAATATGAAGATTAAACATGCAATAAATATAGAATTTTAGAGTGCTTTTGCTCAAAAGCTCAGTATTTTACCAATTACTCTGAGGCACTATGCAGATCATACACTCACTTTGTCATTGGACATCAGGGGCTTAGCACCTCAAAGTTGCGCTGGGAGATGGCAAAGGGAGAGACCTAAGGGAATGAAAACTAAATAAAGAAATCAAATGGAATGTCTCAGATTTTGTTGGGAAGTTTCCCATATGTTGGGGCTAACATCTCTGTTCTCTTACTTTTTTGAAGGTGAATGTTTTATTCATGTCTTTTAATGGGACTTTCAAGCACAAATAAGTTGCTCTTTGTGCTTAGATATGTGCAAATATTTGAGAGTAATTTTTGTCATAAAAAAGATTGTATTTGTCTCCAGGTGGGTGTCTTTTTCTGTTTAACTTTCCTCAGTGGAGAGTCATAGTAGTGAGAGTGATGTTGTTCAAATTTCTTTCCTGAACCATGTAGAAATACATATTAATACTAACATTAATATTTTAAAAGTTCAACTTCTTTCTCTCCAGGAGGACTTTTACTTTGCAAAGCAAAGCAACTCTGTGTGGCAGAACTGTTTCTAAATAGTATCACAATTTAAAAAATAAAAATAAAACCTGAACATGCTTGCTACTGACTAATTTACTCATAATGAATAATAATCAACTATCTTAAGAGATAGATTAATATTTTCTCAGGACCAATAGGTATTATAAATTTTTTAAAAGAGGCCAAAGTAACATATCTGCTCATTAAAGTATAGTAAATTCATGAATACAAGTCGCACTGAGTATAAGCCGCATCTCTGGGTGTTGGCAAATATTTCGTTTTTGTCCATAAATAAGCCGCACCTGAATATAAGCCTCTCTGTCGTTCGCAGTGAGGACCCGCGTGCAACAAAGTTGCCAAATAGTAACAGAACGGCGGCAGGGCGGGGCTTACTGTCTCAGCTAAGGCTGTGCAGGCTTGGCCCGCTAGGGGCTGCTGATGGGGCCAGGTAACCAAGCCCGGCACTGCCGCTCGGCGGGGCCACTGGGGGCCAGCCACCGCTGCTACTGGGGGCCAGCCACCGCTGCCACTGGGCTCGGTCACCACGGCCCGGCGCTGCCCCGGGGTGGCAGGCAGGGACGGAGCCCCCCACCACCTCCCAGAGTTGCAGCAGTGGCGGCTCGGGTCCCCCACCGCCTCCCAGAGCCGCGGCAATGGCGGCTGGGGTCCCCCCCCTCCTCCCCAGGCTGCGGCAATGGCGGCATGGGTGCCCCGCCGCCTCCCAGAGCCGCGGCAGTGGCAACTCGGGTCCCCCCCCTCCTCCCCAGGCTGCGGCAATGGCGGTATGGGTGCCCCGCCGCCTCCCAGAGCCGCGGCAGTGGCGGCCCGGGTCCTCCACCGCCTCCCCGAGCCGTGGCAGGGGCGGCCCGGGTCCCCCCTCTCTTCCCCGGGCTGTGGTAGGGAGCCCTCCTGCCTCTCTCCCCGCCCCTCGTGCTGCCTGCAGGCAGCCAGGCTCCACCCGCAGTGCAACAGAGTAGCAATTTGTAACAATTGCAAAATGCCGACTTTGCAGCAGCTCGGCTCAGCACTCTGGCTGGCACTTCTGAGGTTGTAAATGTCAGAAAATTATTCACATATGAGCCGTTCCTGAATATTGGCCGCATTTCCGGTTTAGGAGCAAAATCTTAGTCAAATTGGTGCGGCTTGTATTCGTGAAATTACTGTAACATTATGTACTGAACATGCAGGATTAGTTTGATAAAGAGAAAAAATAATTTTCAGATAAAAGTTTGCTTTATTAATACTGTAAGATATTTTGAAGGCAGAGGCAGCCAAACCCAACGTTATTAGAAAATGTTTTGATCCTTATGACTTTGTCCTCTTTTAACAGAAAAGTTTAATGCCTCAATGTCTTGAGAAATAAACTGTGATAGACAATTCATTTTTTTTTCTCAAAGTAATTGTATTTTTAAAGGAAACATCTTTATTCTCTTTCTCTTTAGTGATGAAAAATGCAACCCAAAGTATTTTCACAGATCGAATAGTCCTGACTATCTTTTAGAAAAGAGAACATATACAGAAAATCTGTTTGATTTGAATTCACTATAATTGATAACAGTATGAAAGATAAAGCTTATTTTTTGAGGTTGCCAGCCCTTTTAGCAATGATTCAATCTAAAAATTTCAGCTTAATAATGAACTGGGAACCAGTGAAACCCCCATTTTAAAGTTTATTGTCTTACTATTCTCTTCTAATCTCTGCTGTGCAGCCAAGGCTTTATCTTCTCTCCCACTTTGTACAACTACAGTAATTTCACGAATACAAGCTGCAGCAATTTGATAAAAATTTTGGTGGAAACCCGGAAGTGCGGCCAATACTCGGGGGTGGCTAATATATGAACAATATTCTAAAAGCTGCCAACACGGAAGTGAGAGCCCGCGGCAGCCCCAAGCCAAGCTGGCGCCTGGCCGGCTCCGGCAGAGGTGGGAAAGCCTGGCAGAGGCGGGGCCAGCAGTGTGGGGGGTGGGCGGCAGAACCTGAACCAGCAGGGCGGGGCAGGGGGAGCGGCAGAGCCCAGGCCAGCAGGGCGGGGGAGCCCGGCAGAAGCGGGGTTGGCAGTGCACGGGAGCCCGACTGCATAGGGGAGGATAGCAGAAGCAGGAAACCCGGTGGGCAGGGCTGCCCGGTGGCAGGGAGAAGCCCGGCAGAAGCAGGGCTGGCAGTGCACGGGAGCCCAGGAGAACCGTGGCCAGCAGCGTGGGGGAGCCCGGCGGTGCGGGGGCCTGCAGTGCTGGCCAGGGTGAGCAAACGCAGCAGTGGCGGTGCAGGCGGGAGTGGGAAGCCAGGGAGCCTGATGACGGCGGCCGCAGCACTGCCCGGCTGGCCCAGCCGAACCATAGCACCGAGTTGGGCCACCTGCCCCTGTCGGCAACCATGAGCGGGCCGAGCCTGCCTGGCCCCCCCCCGAGCCAGTAAACCCCACTATGCCGCGATCCTGTTACTAATTGGCAAATTTGTGAAAGCTGCGCACAGATTCTCGCTACGAACGAAAGTGTGGCTAATATTCGGGGTGCGACTTATTCATTGACAAAGAGATCAACATTGTCAATGCACTGGAAGTGCGGCTTATACTCTGTGCGGCTTGTATTCGTGAAACTACTGTAGTTTCTTCTACCTGTATTCAGCTGAAAGTTCACATCCTTCACAGTTTATTCCTTAACTTTCTTCCTCTTTCACAAAACACAGGCTGTGATAGTGACAAATGTTTGGTGGCTCTGTTCAATGGTTGGAGAATATGCTGGCATCAAACTCCTCAATGAGACACGTAACAATGCTCACACTTGTGCTGCAGGGAGCCCAGATTTCCTAGGAGCAGGAGTGCAGATCTTGGTTCTGGGATACTGGCATGAGGATGCTTCTTATATTGCTTCCTGTGCTATTACTGCTAAGAGGAGGAATAACTGAACAGGCCATTGCAAGGCAGCACCACTTACACTGAAGAAAAAAGTTTCTTTTAACTTTATAGAGTGCTGACACTTGCAGAGCTTCCATGTAGATTGCAATACATTTAGATAGTATTACGGTCATGCTTATAAAGCTTGTCTGATTCTGATTTCCTTTGTCACTGTGTGAAGCTCATAACCACACTGTTCGAATAATCTTCTAAGTTATGTTTGTGTGGGACAGTGACAAGGAGCAGATGCTTAGGGAAACTGTAAGGAAAAATGGCATTTTGCAATGATCCTGCTGCTAGCATATCCTTGCGTTTTCTGGCAATTAGTGAATTAGTACAGTAATTTCACGAATACAAGCCACACTGACTATAAGCCGCATCGCCAGGTGTTGGCAAACATTTCGTTCTTTGTCCCTACACAAGTCGCACCCAATTATAAGCCGCTCTGTCATTTGCAGCGAGGACCCGCGTGCAACAAAGTTGCCAAATTGTAACAGAATCGCGGGATGACAGTGTTTACTGGCTCGGCTCGGGCCGTGAGGGCTCGGGGCTGCCGATGGGGCCAGGTAGCCCAGCTTGGTACTGCCGCTCGCCCTGGCTCGGCTCTGCACTGCAGTGGTAGGGGGGCACGGAGCCTGCCGGCACCCATGGCAGTGGTGGGAGGTGGGGATGGAGCCCCCCGCTCCCGTGGTGGCGGCACGTGGGGATGGGAGCCCCCCGCCTCCACCCGAGCCGCGGGGCCAGCAGGAGGGAGCTCCCTCACCTCTCCCCCCACCCTGTGCTGCCTGCACGGAACCCAGCTCCACCCGTGGCGCAGCAGAGTAACCAATTTGTAACAATCGCGTAAATGCCGGGTTTTACTGGCAGGTGCTAGACTTGGCAGTTTGCACTGACTTGGTTTGCACTTCCAGGGTTGGAAATGTCAGAAAATTATTCACATATTAGCTGTTCCTGAGTGTAAGCCGCATTTCTGGTGTGGGAGCAAAATTTTGGTCAAAACGGTGCGACTTGTAATCGTGAAATTGCTGTAATTTCCTGAGTTAATGGTGAAAGGTCAACTGTGGTGCAGAAGTTACCTCCTACAGACTTGTACAATGACTCTTTGGATCTTTCAGATCTTTTCTGTTTTTCACATCCTATGTCCTGTGCATGTAAATGCATCCTGTTCTTGTTTTGTAAATTGTGTGGATAAGATATTGTGGATATTGAGTAGGTAAGAGTACAGCTGTCTTTTGGTTTAAACCAAGGACAGACTAAGTCCTACTCCCAGCTCTACAAGCTTTTGGTGTGACCTTGGCAAATCACTATTAATATGAGATACAAAATAGAAATTGAATGGTTCAGTTTTAGGCACCATAGGTTTAGACTTTCTGGCTTCTGCGTGTCAGGGTAATCTAGAGGCATGTGTGAAATTTTTGCACTTACAGGACATGCCCATTTTTCAAACCAGTAAAACAAACAAAAAATCATATAAGAGATGAGGTGTCTCCAACTGTCTAATGGGGAGTTTTCACTTAGAAATGTAAATATTATGGCAACAGACTAATAACATGTCTGCAGACTGGAGTGCTTTGGTAATCCAGCTCTATCAAAATGTTCCATGTTCTTGGATTTTCTTCCTGATTTGGAATTCCAAAGTAACTTCAATAAGCCTGAGACTTTGGTATCTGATCATCAGCTTACAAAAAAATATTTGAAAAATGCAGCATTCATTTAAGTGTAGGTGTAATATTTATATAGAGTACTGAAGTCACCTCTAGTATTAGTTGGGGAATTATGAAAACTTCAATAACCCACCAAAACATTTACTTCCACTTGTCCTTTACAGACAAGCTTAACATTAGTACAGAATGAAAAGACTGTTAAATGAAACTTGTATGTTTGTTTAGAATTTTGCTTTTATTATTGAAGAAGTGTGGGGGTTCTGTTCCTCAGTATCTCCCAGTTACTTTGCTCAGAAATCCTCCAGGCTCTTCAGCACAGCAAACCATTTGCACAATAAAATCTCATCCCTCTGAGTCTCCTTTGACTGCACTCAAATTCTTCATCTGTTTTATTTGTTTGCTTGCTTCCCCCACCCCTTCCCAATCTTAGTGCTCCCATTTTTGTAGCTAATGAAGTTTCTTTAGTGACATGGCTCAGCTCTAACCCACCATGCAGTGTAGCCCTTTGGGTACTCTCTGTTTTTTGCAGCTGTATTGATTATCTGAGAGAGTTCAATCACTTCCTCTCTGGGATCTGCATCCAGTTCTGTCTTTCTGCCAGAGATTTTTTACTTTCTAACGTAGCAATTAATTGTATCTGGAAAATAAAGATGTTATGAGACCTGGACAGCAATATTCTTAGATCTGGATAACTTCTATAGAGCAGGACAG
This sequence comes from Catharus ustulatus, assembly GCF_009819885.2. NCBI lineage: Eukaryota > Metazoa > Chordata > Aves > Passeriformes > Turdidae > Catharus > Catharus ustulatus. Next base: position 45,541,459 of record NC_046225.1, read on the forward strand.
ATCTCTCTGTAATCTCAGGCTTTAGATGCTACCAGAAGCATTTTTCCTAATAATGTTTTCCTAAGAATATCTAACAAGGAGCAAGTCTTTCATGGCAAGCACCACTCCGCAATAATAGATTTCTCTCTCTTACAAAAGATTTTTTTTTTCATTTTTTTTTTTACCTGATGAGAATGCCATCACCAAAACTATTGAGTAAAGGAGTATGAGACAAAAGGAAATATTTGCTGATGATGGACTGTGACAATTCGTACTCTCTTTTGAGCAGAGAACAATGATGAAATAATTTCATTTATATTGTCAATAAAATGTTCTGATCTTTGGAACAAATTCAAAGTTAGTTCCTGCATTTTTTTTTTTGTCTTCTTCCTCCCTTCCTCTCCTTTTTCCCTTCTTCCCCTCTTCCCCTATTAGGCTGGGAGGTGACATTCAGAAACATTTCTGTGGCAGGAAGAGTTTGGAGTAGTTTCACAATTCTAGGAGTCTGGCAGGAAAACCTGGACAATAAAATAGACCAGAAATGTGTGATACTATTTGCATGCAATTAATTTTCTTATGGTTAACCCTACATGCTCAATTCTTTCCTTTTAATTCCAGATATATCAAAGAGACTAAGCAAACAAACAAAAACTCAAACAAAAAAAGTTTATGAAAAATAACTTTCTGTCTGAAAATGTTGCCCAGATGAAAATTTGAAAATTTTCTGGACTAAATATCAGTAGTTGTCTTGGTAGACAACCAGGAAAGTAAAAGTCTTCTGCCTTAATGCAATGTGAGACAATGTCCAGATAGGCAGCCAATGTTGTGTTCTTTTAGGGAACCTGCAGATCTAGTGAAATTAGTGTATACTTGTGTATTAACTCATGTGAATGAAATCCATGTAGGCAACCTTTAAATGGGACATATTTAATAGAATATATATATGATTATTCTTTTTAAAGTATATTGCAGTAATTGGCTGAATTTCAACATGGGTAATGTCACTTTCCTCTATTTGTTTTTGTAAATTTCTGTTATTTATTTAAATCTGTGTGCCATTTCCTCTCTTTGACTTGGATTTTAGAAAGGCACGTGACAGAAAATATCCAAAATATTTGGAGAATTTCCTGTTAGACATCATCCACATCTGCCAGACTGCACTTCATAATTAACACAGAGAATGACTTCTGAGCTAAAGACGTGTCATATCTTTTCATGTATGACTGTGCTGGTGACAAAAGGGACAATGTGCTATTAGTTTCCTGAAGGTTGTCATGTAGATGTTGCTATGATACACTCCTTTTTTTCA